>NC_041234.1:60533164-60618159 GCF_002837175.3 Physeter macrocephalus
GACAGGAATAAAGATGCAGACCTACTAGAGAATGGACTTGTGGATATGGGGAGGGGGAAATGTAAGCTGTGACAAAGTGAGAGAGTGGAATGGACATATATACACTACCAAACGTAAAATAGATAGCTTGTGGGAAGCAGCTGCATAGCACAGTGTTATCAGCACAGTGCTTTGTGACCACCTATAGGGGTGGCCTTTGTAGGGTTGGAGGGAGGGAAATGCAAGAGGGAAGAGATATGGGAACATATGTATATGTATAACTGATTCACTTTGTTATAAAGCAGAAATTAACACACCATTGTAAAGCAATTATACTCCAATAAAATGTTTAAAAAAAAAGAGAATTTGCTCTTCCTATCAGGGACATTTCTTTCTATTTAATCATTATGTTGATGTGAGTAATCACTTGTCATCCATACTGATGGCATTTTGGAGCTGTCATGTTAGGGGCATATATGTTTATGATCATTTTATCTTCTTGATGGATTTACTCTTCTATTGTTATGAAATGTTCTTTGTCTCTAGTAACAGTTTATGTCTTAAAATCTATTTGGTCTGATAATAGTATAGTCATTCAATCTCTCTTTTCATTACTCTTTGTATGGTATATAATTTTTTCATCCCTTTACTTTCAACCTATTTGTATCTTTTAATTTAAATTGTCTTTTGTAGAAGACATATACTCAGATCACATTTTTTTTATTTTACGCATCCTGCCAATCTCCACCTTTTAATCGGAAAGTTTAATTCATCTATATTTAATGTAATTATTTATAAGGTAGGATTTACACTTGCCATTTGCTATTTATTTGCTATATTATGATTTTTAAATTTCCCTTTTTATATTACACTGCTGCCCTTTTACATTAAATATATTTTCCCAAATGTATAATTTTAATCCCCTTGTTTCTATTTTTGTGTATATTTTTACTTATTTTCATAGCAGTTGCTATGGGGGTTATATTTAACATCTTAATTTATTCCAATCTAGATGAGGTAATAACCAACTTAATTTTGAGTATACAAAACTTGTCTCCTATATAACTCCATTCCCTCCTGCCTCCTCTCTGTTGTTATTATGCTGTCACAATTGCATTTTATGCATTGTGTGCATGTCAAATTAGATTTACATTTAATGCTTTATACAGTTCTTTTTTTAAAGATCTTTATTGGAGTATAATTTCCTTACATTGGTGTGTTAGTTTCTGCTTTATAACAAAGTGAATCAGTTACACATATACCTATGTCCTCAAATCTCTTCCCTCTTGTGTCTCCTTCCCTCCCACCCTCCATATCCAACCCGTATAGGTGGTCACAAAGCAACTAGCTGATCTCCCTGTGTTATGTGGCTGCTTCCCACTAGCTATCTATTTTACATCTGGTAGTGTATATATGTCCAGCCACTCTCTCATTTTTTCCCAGCTTATGCTTCCCCCTCCCCATGTCCACAAGTCCAGTCTCTAGAAGGTCTGCATTTTTATTCCCATCTTGCCCCTAGGTTCTTCATGACCATTTTTTTCTTCTTTTTTAGATTCCATATATATGTGCTAGCATATGGTATTGTTTTTCTCTTTCTGACTTACTTCACTCTGTATAACAGTCTCTAGTTCCATTCACCTCACTGCAAATAACTCACTTTTATTTCATTTTATGGTTGAGTAATATTCCATTGTATTTATGTGCCACATCTTCTTTACCTATTCATCTGTTCATGGACACTTAGGTTGCTTCCATATCCTGGCTATTGTAATTAGAGCTGCAATGAACATTGTGGTACATGACTCTTTTTGAATTATGGTTTTCTCAGTGTATATTCCCAGTCGTGGGATTGCTGGGTCACATGGTACTTCTATTTGTGGTTTTTCAAGGAACCTCCATACTGTTCTCTATAGTGGCTGTGTCAATTTACATTCCCACCAGCAGTGCAAGAGTGTTCCCTTTTCTCCACACCCTCTCCAGCATTTATTGTTTCTAGCTTTTTTGATGATGGCCATTCTGACCGGTGTGAGATGATATCTCATTGTCGTTTTGATTTGCATTTCTCTAATGGTTTAAGATGTTGAGCATTCTTTCATGTGTTTGTTGGCTTGTCTCCTATATAACTCCATTCCCTCCTGCCTCCTCTCTGTTGTTATTATGCTGTCACAATTGCATTTTATGCATTGTGTGCATGTCAAATTAGATTTACATTTAATGCTTTATACAGTTCTTTTTTTAAAGATCTTTATTGGAGTATAATTTCCTTACATTGGTGTGTTAGTTTCTGCTTTATAACAAAGTGAATCAGTTACACATATACCTATGTCCTCAAATCTCTTCCCTCTTGTGTCTCCTTCCCTCCCACCCTCCATATCCAACCCGTATAGGTGGTCACAAAGCAACTAGCTGATCTCCCTGTGTTATGTGGCTGCTTCCCACTAGCTATCTATTTTACATCTGGTAGTGTATATATGTCCAGCCACTCTCTCATTTTTTCCCAGCTTATGCTTCCCCCTCCCCATGTCCACAAGTCCAGTCTCTAGAAGGTCTGCATTTTTATTCCCATCTTGCCCCTAGGTTCTTCATGACCATTTTTTTCTTCTTTTTTAGATTCCATATATATGTGCTAGCATATGGTATTGTTTTTCTCTTTCTGACTTACTTCACTCTGTATAACAGTCTCTAGTTCCATTCACCTCACTGCAAATAACTCACTTTTATTTCATTTTATGGTTGAGTAATATTCCATTGTATTTATGTGCCACATCTTCTTTACCTATTCATCTGTTCATGGACACTTAGGTTGCTTCCATATCCTGGCTATTGTAATTAGAGCTGCAATGAACATTGTGGTACATGACTCTTTTTGAATTATGGTTTTCTCAGTGTATATTCCCAGTCGTGGGATTGCTGGGTCACATGGTACTTCTATTTGTGGTTTTTCAAGGAACCTCCATACTGTTCTCTATAGTGGCTGTGTCAATTTACATTCCCACCAACAGTTCAAGAGTGTTCCGTTTTCCTCACACCCTCTCCAGCATATATTGTTTCTAGAATTTTTGATGATGGCCAGTCTGACTGGTGTGAGATGATATCTCATTGTAGTTTTGATTTACATTTCTCCAATGATTAGTGATGTTGAGCATCCTTTCATGTGTTTTTTGGAATCTGTATATATTCTTTGGAGAAATGTCTATTTAGATCTTTTGCCCATTTTTGTATTTGGTTTTTTATTTTCTTGATATTGAGCTGTGTGAACTGCTTATAAATTCTGGAGATTAATCCTCTGTCAGTTGCTTCATCTGCAAATATTTTCTCCCATTGCATTTCTGTGATAAACCTTACTTGATCATGTTGTATAATCCTTTTAATGTGCTGTTCAATTCTGTTTGCTAGTATTTCATTGGGGATTTTTGCATCTATGTTCATCAGTGACATTGTCCTGTAGTTTTCATTCTTTGTGACATCTTTGTCTGGTTTTGGTATCATGGTGATGGTGGCCTTGTAGAATGAGTTTGGGAGTGTTCCTCCCTCTGCTATGTTTCGGAAGAGTTTGAGAAGGACAGGTGTTAGCTCTTCTCTAAATGTTTGGTAGATTCCCCTGTGAAGCCATCTGGTCCTGGGCTTTTGTTTGTTGGAAGATTTCTAATCACTGTTTCAATTTCAATGCTTGTGATTGGTCTGTTCATATTTTCTGTTTATTGCTGGTTCAGTGTAGTCAGTTTGTGCATTTCTAAGAATTTTTCCATTTTTTCCAGTTTGTCCATTTTATTGGCATATTGTTGTTTGTTGTAATCTCTCATGATCCTTTGTATTTCTGCAGTGTCAGTTGTTCCTTCCCCTTTTTCATTTCTAATTCTATTGATCTGAATCTTCTCCCCTTTTTTCTTGATGAGTCTGGTTAATGGTTTATCAGTTTTGTTTATCTTCTCAAAGAACCAGCTTTCAGTTTTATTGATCTTTGCTGTCGTTTCCTTCATTTCTTTTTCATTTATTTCAGATCTGATCTTTATCATTTCTTTCCTTCTGCTAAATTGGGTTTTTTTCTTCTTCTTTCTCTATTTCTATTCATTTGTGTCTTCTCCCTTTTTTTCTTGATGAGTCTGGTTAATGATTTATCAATTTTGTTTATCTTCTCAAAGAACCAGCTTTTAGTTTTATTGATCTTTGCTATCATTTCCTTTTTTTTCTTTCTCTTTTTTTTCTGTACTGATCTTTATGATATCTTTCCTTCTGCTAAATTTGTGGCATTTTTGTTCTCCTTTCTCTAATTGCTTTAGGTGTAATTTTAGGTTATTTACTTGAGGTGTTTCTGTTACTTATGGTAGGATTGTATTGCTATAATCTTCTGTCTTAAAACTGCTTTTCCTGCATCCCAAAGGTTTTGGGTCTTTGCATTTTCATTGTCAATTGTTTCTACGTATTTTTTGATTTACTCTTTGATTTCTTCAGTGATCTCTTTGTTATTAAGTAGTGTATTGTTTAGCCTCCATGTGTTTGTATTTTTTACAGATTTTTTCCTGTAATTGATATCTAGTCTCATAGCGTTGTGGTCGGAAAAGATACTTGATATGATTTCAATTTTCTTAAATTTAACAAGGCTTGATTTGTGACCCAAGATGTGATCAACCCTGGAGAATGTTCCATGAGCACTTGAGAAGAATATGTATTCTGTTGTTTTTGGATGAAAAGTCCTATAAATATCAATTACGTCCATCTTTATAATGTATCATTTAAAGCTTGCATTTCCTTATTTTTTTTCATTTTGGATGATCTGTCCATTGGTGAAAGTGGGTTGTTAAAGTCCCCTACTATGATTGTGTTACTGCCAACTTCCCTTTTTATGACAGTTAGTATTTGTGGGTAGAGTAATCTTGGTTGTACGTTTTTCTCCTTCATCACTTTAAATATGTCCTGCCACTCCCTTCTCACTTTCAGAGTTTCTTCTGAAAGATCAGCCGTTAACCTTATGGGTATTCCCTTGTGTTTTCTTGGTTCTTTTTCCCTTGCTGCTTTTAATATTTTGTCTTTGTATTTAATTTTTGATGGTTTATGTTTAATTAATGTGTGTCTTGATTAATATGTGTCTTGGCCTATTTCTCCTTGGTCTTATCCTGTATGGGACTCTCTGTGCTTCCTGGACTTGATTAACTATTTCCTTTTGTATATTAGGGTTGTTTTCAACTATAATCTCTTCAAATATTTTCTCAGTCCGTTTCTTTTTCTCTTCTTCTGGGACCCCTATAATTCAAATGTTGGTGCACTTAATGTTGTACCAGAAGTCTCTGAGACTGTCCTCAATTCTTTTATTCTTTTTTTCTTTATTCTGCTCTGCAGTATTTATTTCCACTCTTCTATGTTCCAGGTCACTTATCCGTTTTTCTCCCTCAGTTATTCTGCTATTGATCTCTTCTAGATAATTTTTAATATCATTTATTGTGTTGTTCATCACTGTTTATTTGCTCTTTAGTTCTTCTACATCCTTGTTAAACGTTTCTTGTATTTTCTCCATTCTATTGCCAAGATTTTGGATCATCTTTACTATTATTACTTTGAATCCTTTTTCAGGTAGACTGCCTATTTCCTCTTCATTTGTTAGGTCTGGTGGGTTTTGCCTTGCTCCTTCATCTGCTGTGTGTTTCTCTTTCTGCTCATTTTTCTTAACTTACTGTTTTTGGGGTCTCCTTTCCACAGGCTGTATGTTCGTATTTCCTGTTGTTTTTGGTGTCTGCCCCCAGTGGCTAAGTTTGGTTCTCTGGGTTGTGTATGCTTCCTGGTACTGGGGACTAGTGCTGTGTTCTGGTGGATGAGACTGGATCTTGTCTTTCTGGGCAGGTTCACCTCTGGTGGCGTGTTTTGGGGTGTCTGTGATCTTATTATGATTTTAGGCAGCAGCCTCTCTGCTAATGGATGGGGTTGTGTTTCTGTTTTTCTAGTTGTTTGCCATATGGTATCCAGCACTGTAGCTTGCTGGTTGTTGAGTGGAGCTGGGTCTTGGCATTGAGATGAAGATCACTGGGAGATATTCGCCTTTTGATATTACTTGGATCTGGGAGGTCTGTTGTGGACCAGTGTCCTGAGCTTGGCTTTTCCACCTCAGAGGCACAGCCCTGATGCCTGGCTGCAGCACCAGGAGCATGTCATCCACATGATTCAGAATAAAAGGCAGAAAAAAAAAGAAAGAATGAATGAAGATAAAATAAAATAAAGTAAAAAATAGTTATTAATATAAAAAATAGAAAATAATTATTTAAAAAAATTTAACTAATAAAAAAAAGAAAAAAAGAAAGAAGAGAGCAACCAAACCAAAAAACAAATCCACCAATGATATCAAGTGCTAAAAGTATACTAAAGAAAAAAAGCAAATGGACAGACAGAACTCTAGGACAAAAGGTAAAAGCAAAGCTATACAGACAAAATCACATACAGAAGCATACACATACACACTCACATAAAGAGAAAAAGGGAGAAATATATATACATAATTGCTCCCAAAGTCCACCTCCTCAATTTGGGATGATTTGTTGTCTATCCAGGTATTCCACGGATGCAGGGTACATCAAGTTGATTGTGGAGGTTTAATCCGCTGCTTCTGAGTCTGCTGAGAGAAATTTCCCTTTCTCTTCTGTGTTCGTACAGCTCCTGGGGTTCAGCTTTGTATTTGGACCCGCTTCTGCATGTAGGTCACCTGAGGGCATCTGTTCTTTGCTCAGACAGGACGGGGGTAAAGGAGCAGATGATTCGGAGGCTCTACATCACTCAGCCTGAGGGAGGGAGGGGTACAGAATACGGGTCGAGCCTTCAGCGGCAGAGGCAGGCATGACGTTTCACCAGCCTGAGGCATGCCCTGTGTTCTCCTGGGGAAGTTGTCCCTGGATCATGGGACTGTGGCAGTGGTGTGTTGTACAGGCTCCTGGCAGGGGAGGTGTGGATAGTGACATTTGCTTGCTCACAGGCTTCTTGGTGGCCACAGCAGCAGCCTTAGCATCTCATGCCTGTCTCTGGGTTCCACACAGATAGCTGTGGCTCACGCTCTTCTCTGGAGCTCCTTTAAGAGGTGCTCTTAATCTCCTCTCCTCGCACACCAGGAAACAAAGAGGCAAGAAAATGTCTCTTGCCTCTTCAGCAGCTCCAGAATTTTTCCTGGACTCCCTCCTTGCTAGCTGTGGTGCAGTTGCCCCTTCAGGCTGTTCACACAGCCAATCACAGTCCTCTCCCTGGGATTGGACTGAAGACAGAGACTCAGCTCCCAGTCCTTACCCATCCCAGCAGGTGAGCCGACAAGCCTCTCTGGCTGGTGAGTGCTGGGCAGCAGTGATCCTCTGTGTGGGAATCTCTCTGCTTTGCCCTCTGCACCTCTGTTGCTGTGCTCTCCTCTGTGGCTCCAAAACTCCCTCCCTCTGCCACCAGCAGTCTGTGCCTGGGAAGGTGCTTCCTAGTGTGTGGAAACCTTTCCTCCTTCACAGCTCCCTCCCACTGGTGCATGTCCCATCCCTATTCTTTTGTCTCTGTTTATTCTTTTTTCTTTTGCCCTATGCAGGTACTTGGGGAGTTTCTTGTCTTTTGGAGGTCTGAGGTCTTATGCCAGCATTCAGTAGGTGTTCTGTAGGAGTTGTTCCACATGTAGATGTATTTCTGATGTATTTGTGGGGAGGAAGGTAATCTCTACATCTTACTCTTCTGCCATCTTAAAGCTAACTCCTATATAGTTGTCTTAAATCAGAAAGAAAAAAAAATTACACACAAAAATTACATTAACAACATCTTTTATGTTTACCTGTTGCCATTAAATGTGCTCCTTTTTATTTTTACACAATTTTTAAAGGTTACTTTCCATTTATGTTTATTACAAAATATTGGCTATATTCCCCAAGTTGTACGATATATCCTTCAGCCTATCTTACATCCAATAGTTTGTACCTCCCACTCCCTTGCCTCTATATTGCCCTTTCCCCTTCCCTCTCCCCACTGGTAACCACTAATTTGTTCTCTATATCTGTGAGTCTACCTCTCATTAAAGCTGTTCTTTATTTCCTCGTGTAGATTTTAGTGATTGTTCAGTGTCCTTTCATTTCCGCCTGAAGGATTTTCATTAGTATTTATTAAAGGATAGATGATTCTCCCACTTTTTATCTTGGAAATCTTAATTTCTTCTTCATCTTTAAAGGAAAGTTCTGTAATATACAATACTTGACTATAGTCTACTTCATTCAGCACTTTAAATATGTTATCCCATGGTCTTCTGGCCTCCATAGTTTCTGATGAGAAATAAGATGTTAATCTTATTGTGTATCCCTTGTACATATGAGTCTCTCGTTGCTTTTCTACGTTCTCTCTTTCTCTTTGGTTTTCACAGTTTAATTATGATATGTTTTTGTGGGAGTCTCTTTTGTCTTCCTTAGGGTTTATTGAGCTTCTTGGATGTGTATATTAATATTTTTCATTGAACTTTGGACGTTTTCAGTATTATTTCTTCAAATATACTTTCTTCCCTTTTCTTTCTTCTAATTCCAGAACTCCTATTATGTGTATATTATACACCTCACATTGTCCTACCAGGATCCAGGGTTTTGTTAATTTTTAAAAATGCTTTACAATTTTTCTTTCTCAGAATTGATAATATCAATTGACTCTCTTCAAATGCACTGATTCTTTACTCTGCCTATTCAAATTTGTTATTGAGCCACTCTAATAAATTTTTCATCTCAGTTATACTTTGCCACACCACAGTTGCTATTTGGTTCTTTTAAAATAATTTCAATCTCTGTATAGATAGTCTCTATTTGGTGGGAAATCATTGTCTTTCTTTCCTGTAGTTCTTTAGAAATAGTTTCTTTTAGTTTATTGAACATATTTAAAACATCTGATTTAAAATCTTTGTCAAGTAAGTCCTTGGTTTCCCCAGGAAGAGTTTTTATTAACCACCATTTTCCCCTGTGTGTGGGCCATGTGCTTTTATTCTTTCCATTTCTCATAATATTTTTAGGAACTGGATATTTTTTAAATAATATAATGTAACTACTCTGGAAATAAGATTCTCCTCCTTCCCTAGGGTTTGCTATTTTTACTGTTTGTTGTTTGTCTGTAGTGACTTTTCTGAAAGATTCTTTAAATCTCTATCTTTTTCATATGTGATCAGTCAAGTTTCTGCTCATTTAGTTTAGTGGTCAGCTAATGATTCCACAGAATCATCCTTAAAGTCTTGGAAGCAATTCTTTTCTCAGTCTTTTCTGAGAGCCTCTGTGTGTGCTGGACATGCCCTTAACACACAGCTAAGCAGTTGACAACTCTGCCTTAACCTTCATTTCATATTTTCCCAGAGCCTTAATGTCAGCCAGAAGTGAGAGCTTAAGTCCTTCTCAGATATTTCCTGAGCATGTTCACAGTCATGGGCATGCACACAACTATATGCATACCCATGGTCTTTTAGATTCCTCATGAACATGTTGAGGTTTATCAAAGACTCTATGAACATATAATTCCTTAGCTTTTCCTTTAAAGCTCTTTGGTTAGTTTATCATTTGCCACAACTCTTATCTACCACCTTCAGCAGTCAAAATATTAAATATTGCTTCTAATTGTTTTCAACAAATACCTCACAGAAACAGTTTCACACTGACTGAACTCCTAGTCAGGTTGAATGAAGATAGTCTTGTGAGTGAGATCTTGCATGGAACCATCAGACAGCTCAATTAGTGACAGTTCTTTGGGAATGGGGCTTTGAAGGAGCTCCATCCTTGTTTTGCCTCCTCTAGACGGTACTAGGATATTGGTATCACCATGATTTCAGGCTGTTAGTTTACCATAGACAGATGAAATGACACTAGGACAAGTGAAAATGCCACAGAGCTTGCTGTTCTTAGTGAGATTCCACTGTTTTTCTTGAATAAATTCTTTGTGATTGCTGCAAACGTTTGGTTATTTTCCAGAGTTTGGAAATAAAAGGATTCTGATCATTTTTCCAGTTTTCTCATTGTGTTTTTGGAGGCAGGAATTTTTGTAGATCCCTACTCTGACAGATTCACTGATGTCAGTCCCAACCATATTAACTGGAGAAGAGCAGCATTCCAAATCAAAGTTATTAACGAAGTCACTTAGAAGAAGTTCAGACACAAAACAACCTGCACAGCCAAATTAGAAAGATTTTTTAATAATCTATTGCTTATTTTGAGATTTTGAAATAACATTAAACCCATTGTATCTAATATTATACTTGTTTAAAGTGAAATAGTTCTTTATTGTAAGTATAGATTTTTGGACAAAATAGTTTGCTGATATTTGAGAAATTTCAAAAAAATATATCAGATTCATTAGCAGAAATTGTGTCAACCAGGTACCTTCTTTTCATTGTATATGAATGATTTCAGTTGCAGTTGTAAAGCTGTTAGAAATGTTAGATTTTAAAATGAGATAAAATTGTGGAAGAAATTAGAGAAATTTCCTTTTTCAATAGTACGGGAATCATACAATCCAATTAATAGAGTAGATGTGGGATGTTTAAAGTCATGAGAAGGAAAGAAAATAGCCACATATGGCTCAAGGATTTTCATGTTTGTTTACAATGTAGGTCTATTACCTTTGGACTTACTCTTTGCATAATATGATAGCAACCCAAATAGCCTTCCCCATTAGTATTTTTACCCAATATGGGTCCTTAAACAAAATATGGGTGTTTATTCATTCATATTTTTCACACGGTAAGACATACTATTGAATCAGCAAAGATTATGTTAGTATATCTTCACAAAGCATGGCCATGTTCTAAAAGTGAGTGGTGGGAGTTGTTTGGGTGGCTTGAAGAGAAGAGTAAAGGTTTGGAATGGCTTTTGAGGGACTGGGAATCAGGCATAAAAAAGACTGGTTGTAAATGTAAAATCGATAGCTGGTGGGAAGCAGCTGCATAGCACAGGGAGAGCAGCTCAGTGCTTTTTGACCACCTAGAGGGGTGGGATAGGGAGGGTAGGAAGGAGGGACATGCAAGAGGGAAGAGATTTGGGGATATATGTATATGTATAGCTGATTCACTTTGTTATAAAACAGAAACTAACACACCATTGTAAAGCAATTATACTCCAATAAAGATGTTAAAAAAAAACAAATATTGCAGAGATTGTAGAGCAATAGGCTGTTATACATTGTTAATTAAAAAAAAAAAAAAAGAAAGGCTGGCTGCACTGAAAGTCCAACTGAAATTGCAAGAGGAAAAATCAGTAATTAAAAGTTGGATAAGGAGCTAGAAGGCTGGGAGGTATGTAGTGGAGCAGGAAAATACTGGTATTTGAATTCTTCTGTGATTAGAATTGGAGGGATGGAAATTTGTTGATTTGTTTTTCACTTTGTTTATTCAAGTTTTTTTTAATGTATTTACATATCTGATATTTCTGTCTCTGGATCCCACTTAAGTTATGCATTTTAGATTTAGCTAAATTGGGAAAAGTTTAATGATTTGCAAATTTGCAGAAAGATTTAAAGTAAACAGCTCATTTTGACATCTTGAAGTCAAATAAAGTCCTGATATGGTGCATAAAATAATATCAGTAGTAACAGAACAGTAATATTACCTGGATCTAGAGTAAGCCAATAAAATACCTTGAAAAATGAAAAAGTCAAATTTTTTATCTTTTTTCAGAGACTAAAAGAAGCTTTGTTAATTTCCATCATACAGTTCAGGACTGACCTACATTCCTAATATCATACCCCATAGATTTTTTTTCCCCAGCTGGGAAATAAAATAAACTCACCATCCTTAGTGTACTACTGCCTTTTCCATCTATGCTATTGTTCATGTTGCCTCCTCCTGAAAGCATTCTCAGCAATTTCTACTTCTTTAATTTCTTATAGTCCTTTTTAGCTCAGTTAATATCTTTCATGAAACATTTCCTAATCATCCCTTGTCAAGAATAATAATTACTAACACTTACTGGATAACTGCATTTTTGCTATAATACCATATATGTGTTGATTTTACAAAAATAAAAGAAACCCCTCATATTCTACATAATTTCTCATAAAATAATAGAATTATAGGAAAAATAAGGTTGGGGTAGACCATACAAAACCTATGGAACTTTATAACCATAATCCCAATAGTAACAACAATATTCCAATAAAAATATTAACATCATCTTTAACAATTTTATACCCTGGGTCTCATACTTTCTCTTTCAAGATATTGGGTACTTGAAGAAATTGGCTTTTAAGTACTGGTTCTATCTACATTAAAAATATGATCCAAGAGGAACCTGCTACAAAAAAAAATTAGGTTTCTTTTTTCTTAACACAAGGGGAAGTGTTGCTTCCAAATTCCTTGATACCTTAACATAGAGGAAAATGTATTGGTTTTTGAAGACCCTACTGGCAATAAAGGAAGGTAATTCGGTGGTACTTCTAACACTTTCATAATGTCTTCATATAATTCTAAAACTTTCTCTTTAATTGTGATAAAGTTTGCTCCTGATAACTTCAAAAACTTAACATACTGAAGAAAATTGTGTATCACAATTTCAAATTTATTCTGATACCATTCCCCTTTTACCAGTTGCATATGAGCTAATTTGCAGTAAAGAAGCATAACTTGTATCAGAACAAGCTATATTTACCATAGACCAAGAACTATTCTAAATTCTATACATATATTAGCGAATTTAATTCACATCAAAATGTGTTATAATTATCCCTATTTTATAGACAAGAAACTTGATACACAGACATTGAATAACTTGCTCAAGTTTACACAACAAAAATTATCTGAGTGGGATTTGAACTTCAGGGTAATGGTTCTAGGTTCCTTATTCTTAACTACACTATATCACTTCTCTGAAAAGAATTTGCTTTTGGTTTGAGCCCTGTAACATTGTATGAGTTCCTATTTTGGTGCTTATCACATCCTGTCTTTTGTGTGGTATAAATTTATCCTTTGTCAAACCATGTGTCATATTTGGTTCAGAAAATGTAGTAACTAAAGGTTTGATCTTTGTAATATCTTTTGTTATGTGACCTTGAGTAATTTTCATATTATCTCTGTGTCTCCTTAGCTGCAAAGAGAAAAATTTAGGTTGTCATCTCGTGTCAACTCTTAAATTTTGTTTGGATATCATACTCATATTCACATATATTAACATTTGGCACTTTCTATGGGCCCATGTGGCATTAGGGCCATCTTCCAGATTTCACTGAAAGATTATTTTTTTACGTTTCCATTATTATAAGTTCTTGTAGTATTCCTGACTCTTATGATTCATTTCTTTTACACCAGTGCATCTTCAGTTCTTTGACGTTATTATTCAGTTTAGATCAACAAACATATATGGAGCTACTACTATGTGCTAGGAATAAGGTACAAAAATAAATACCACATGGTTTTCTGCCCTTGAGATAACTGGCAATCTAATTAGCGGTTGATTTGTGAAAACTTGGTTAGTGCCTAGTCTCAAGAAATGGCTTGTTCTTTTAAAAACATTTTCTGTGTCTTTTCACTTAACATAAATATCATCAATACTAATTTCCAAAGTGTCTCTTAAAGTACGTTTTTGGTAACTGATTATATCTCACATCTGTTAAGATTCAGGAACTAACCTTGGAACAAGCTATTAAGAAAAAAGTTGCTGAATTCTGTTGACTGTTTTGTTAGTACTATAGTGTATATATTAGTTAACATAATAGATTTAAAGCAAAGAGGAAACAACCAGCTTTTTTTAAAAAGGAAATATTTGTCAGCTAACCAAATGAAAACCACAAACTTTTAAGCACTCATCTGTAGTCTTGAAATTATGCTGCTAATATAAAGGAAAATACATATCTGCTTATTTTTGTAGTTATAAACAAATTGTATATATTATACGATTGTATATACTATTTTTTTTTTGGCGGTACGTGGGTCTCTCACTGTTGTGGCCTCTCCCTTTGCGGAGCACAGGCTCTGGACGCGCAGGCTTAGCGGCCATGGCTCACGGGCCTAGCCGCTCCACGGCATATGGGATGTTCCCGGACCGGGGCATGAACCCGTGTCCCCTGCATCGGCAGGCGGATTCTCAACCACTGCGCCACCAGGGAAGCCCTGTATATACTACTGTATTATATGATATAGTATATGGAATAAATATATAATAGCTAATATACTACAATATGCAACTATATTGTAAAATATATTTTTAATGTATAATATGCAATATTATATATTATATAATATATAATAGTATATAGTTACATATGGTGCACTAAACAGGATTTAAAGTGCTTTGTTTGTAGACTGGATATGAATTCTTTTTTTCCTTATCAAATAAAATTAGACCTCAGGATTTATTTTCAAATGATTTATTGACTGACTTTGTTTACCACAACTTTTTTTTAAGTTGTGTGAAGTAAAAAATTGTAAGTCCCTCCCCCGGAGGTAGTCACTGTTAACCATATAATACGTAACCTTCCTGACTTTTTGCAATTCGTACACAGACCTGAAATTTAACTTTAAAACCATATTATTTATTTCAACATAAAGTAAACTAGAAGAAAAATGAAGAGCAGAAAGACCCTTTGGTACTGAGCTGAAATAAGATAAAATGTAGCCCACTCCAATATTTAAAGGTATTATTCCTTTCTTGCATCCACCTGCATTTTAAGGGTCAATGTCACCTGTATTATTTTCAGTACTCAGCCTCGGAGTAGTAAAGACTGTGAATTGTTGTTTTCAATTCCCCCAATATATTTTAGTAAATTAATTAGTACAAGGCTTCAATTTATTAAACATGATAAAATAATAGTTGAAATCCTTACTTTCTCTTTCTGAGGTTTCTTTGTCAAAGCTATAACCCATGAATTTTAATTTCAGCTGATTAAAGTGTATTCAACCTATAAAATTATCTCTAACCAATCCACACTTGGACTTTCTCTTGAGAAACACTGCTAAGAATGTAAAAGGTGATATTAGATCACTATAACTATTAAAGTCAACAGGTGTGATAGAATTAAAGTCATTATGCTAAATGGGTGAGGATAGTTTTAATAACTAAGCTGAAAGCTTATATACTAGCTAATACTAGCTAGTGTTCATACTAGGAAAGAATCAAAAAATTTTAAAATTATTTTTTACACATACATTATGGTTGTGTTAGTCTTAAATGAAATTCTCTAATTAATGCCATGGGTACTCACCCATCAAGGAAAATGGACTTGAATTCCCAAAAGCATGTTTAAATTTTACCCCTCAGTTTTTACAGTAGGGAACCGCACCAACATTTTTATTACTTGACTTGTGATACATGGTGATATTTTTCATATTCTAAAGACAAATACTGATAAGTATTAGTTTGTGGTGCCTAAATGCAAAACACTTTATTTGCATTATCTCATTCACTCTACACAACAGCCATGTGAGGAAGGTATTAATAGTATTCCTATCTTACAAATGAGGAAACAGACTTAAAGAGTTTAACTTGACCAACGGTACACCGCTTACAAATGTCAGAGACAGGACTCAAATCCACTGGCTCCAAATGCTGTGCATCAAACAAGGCTAAAAGTCATAGGATATTAATATTGGAGAAAGTGAAAAGAAAAAGTAATTGGAAATTACCTGAGACAAACATTATCTGCTTCATAATATTATCATTGACTTGTTTTAGTGATGTTAATTCTGATATGAACTGATACACTCAGACTATGTTAAGGTCAAGGCTTTTCATATAATCTTAGATGCTAATATCTTAAACTCAGCTTTGAAGTGGTAATAGATATAATCTAATCTAACATTATACCCTCTAGTTGATTTTTCACACATACAAGTGCCCCGTTTTTTTTTTGTTTGTTTGTTTGTTTTGTTTTGTTTACAGTACGCGGGCCTCTCACTGTTGTGGCCTCTCCCGTTGCGGAGCACAGGCTGCGGACGTGCAGGCTCAACGGCCATGGCTCACGGGCCCAGCCGCTCTGTGGCATGTGGGATCTTCCCGGACTGGGGCACGAACCCATGTCCCCTGCATCGGCAGGCGGACTCTCAATCACTGCGCTACCAGGGAAGCCCAAATGTCCCATTTTTGACAAGTTCTTCTTTCCACTTGTATCCACTTTGTGAAGTGTACTAATTTTGCATTTTTCCCCCAGGAATATAATGGAATTTAAGATTATCCAACATATTTATACATAGTATATTTCTCCAAATGTCCATATTAAGTGAGGCAATATTAATATGACACTAAGCCATACTGAGTTAATATTTATAAAGACTTAAAACAGAGCCTAGCATGTAGTGCTATATAAGGATTGTTAAATAAATCCATTTATATCTTTATAATACAAATTTAGACTTCTATATTTATTAGTCTGGTTTAATGATGAAAAGTGTTGGCTCCAGAACCAGACTACTTGAATTCAAATCCCAACTCCATTACTTACTAGCTGTTTGACTTTGGCCAAGTTAATTAGTTCTCTGGCCTTGGTCTCCTCAACTGTTAAATGTGCATAGGAATAGTACCTAACTCAAAGTTGTTGTGATAATTAAAGGAGTTAATGTAGAATGCCAGACATATAGGAAGTACTCAATAAATGTTAACTGTTTATGTAATCATCATTGTACATGTGAACGGTTTATAATCTGATTTTTTTTTCATAAATATATTAAAAGGCTAATAAGGATGTCTGACCCTTTTTATAATAACCATGGTTTCATTTTTGTAGCACATTAGGCCTTATATTTAATGGGCTTTTCACTTTTGCTTTTAGCCAATTGCCATTGAACATGAAGCAATGAGTTTCTCAATGGAACAGGCACCTGGCTATGTGCCTCCAACTCAACATCTATCAGTGGTGAGTGGGTTGAATTCTCCATTGTGAACATCAAGAAGTTAACTATTGGGGGAAGAGATACAGAAACTTCACCACTTAAATAATATTCCATATGTAGTTTGAATTCAAGGATCTATATAGAATTTGTTTTATTACAATATTATTTGAACTCAAATATAATCATGCTACCATGGGCTATAGTTAAGATTCCCTTTCAGTAATCTTACAAGAACAATTCAATATTTATTTATTCATTCATTCAATAATTTATTGAACAAATAGCCTAAATCTTATTGATGACTATCTGTGCTCTTTACTTCCTTCCCACAAAAACATGGGCTAATATTCAACATTTTACTCTGTTGACTCTTTGTTCCTAGAATATTCATGTAACAATTATTTTTTCTGCAACGTTCGTATTTTTTTCTAACTTCTCTGATTCTCAGTTCATTTCTCCAGCTCTTATTCCTTAGCATGGTATATACAGTCCTTAAGAATATGATATCAACCAAATTTCCCACATGGACGCCTGCAACACCTTGTCCTAGAGTCTACTAGCCATATCAGACTACATCTACATCCTTAAATATTTCATATGCTCTCACTCTGTGCTTTTTGTTCATATTTTTCTCAGTGCTCAGATTCCCTTCTCTCCCTTCACTGAGTAATTCATTTTATTGAAGTATAGTTGATTTACAATATTATATTAGTTTCATGTGTACAACACAGTAATTCAGTACTTTTTACAGATTATACTCCATTAAAAGATATTAAAAGACAATGGCTATAATTCCTTGCACTATACAATAGAGCCTTGTTGCATGTCTATTTTATACATAGTGGTTTGTATCTCTTAATCCCATACTCCTAATGTACCCCTCCCCCTTTCCCTCTCTCCACTGATAACCACTTAGGTTGTTTTCTATATCTGTGAGACTGTTTCTGTTTTGCTATATACATTCATTTGTATTATTTTTAAGATTGCACATATAAGAGATATCATACAATATTTGTCTTTCTCTGCTGGATTTATTTCACTAAACATAATATTTTCTAGAGCCATCCACCAAAACCTCCTAGAAAGGCAGAACACTCTCTGACATAAATCATAGCAATATTTTAAGGATCAGAGGACCTTTAATGCGGCAGAGGGGTAAGACGTGGAGATCACCTTCTTCCCCACAAATACATCAAATATACGTTGACATGTGGAACAACTCCTACAGAACCCCTATTGAATGCTGGCAGAAGACCTCATATTTCCCAAAACGCGAGAAACTACTCACATACCTAGCCATGTGGCTGACAGGGTCTTCATGCTCTAGCAGGGTGTTGGGCCTGAGCCTCTGAGATGGAAGAGCCAAGTTCAGGATGTTGGACCACCAGAGACATACTGGCCCCACATAAAATAAATCAGCGAGAGCTCCCCTAGAGATCTCTGTCTCAATGTTAAGACCCAGCTCCATTCAACGACCAGAAAGCTCCAGGGGTGGACAACCCATGCCAAACAACTAGCAAGACAAGAACACAACCCCACCCATTAGTAGAGAGGCTGCCTAAAATCATAATAAGTTCGAAGACACCCCAAAACAAACCACGGGACATGATCCTGCCCACCAGAAAGACAAGATCCAGCCCCATCCACCAGAACACAGGCACCCGTCCCCTCCATCAGGAAGCCTACACAACCCACGGAACCAACCTTACCCACTGGGGGCAGACACCAAAACAACGGGAATTACGAATCTGCAGCCTGCAAAAAGGAGACCCCAAACACAGTAAGTTAAGCAAAATGAGAAGACAGTAAATGACAATACAATGGACAACCTGGAAGAAATGGACAAATTCTTAGAAAAGCACAACCTTCAGAGACTGAACCAGCAAGAAATAGAAAATATAAACAGACCAATCACAAGCACTGAAATTGAAACTGTGATTAAAAATTTTCCAACAAACTAAAGCCAGGAACAGATGGCTTCACAGTGAATTCTATCAAAAATATACAGAAGAGCTAACACTTATACTTCTCAAGTTCTTCCAAAATATAGCAGAGGGAGGAACACTCCCAATTTCATTCTAAACGGCCAACATCACCCTGATACCAAAACCAGACAAAGATGTCACAATAAAAAGAAAACTTCAGGCCAATATCAATGATGAACATAGATACAGAAATCCTCTACAAAATACTAGCAAACAGAATCCAACAGCACATTTAAAGGATCATAACCATGATCAAGTGGGGTTTATCCCAGGATTGCAAGGATTCTTCAATATACGCAAATCAATCAATGTGAAACACCATATTAACGTATTGAAGGATAAAAACCATATGAGCATCTCAATAGATGCAGAGAAAGCTTTCAACAAAATTCAACACCCATTTATGATAAAACCCTCCAGAATCTAGGCATAGAGGAACTTACCTCAACATAATAAAGGCTATATATGATAAACCCACAGCCAACATCGTTCTCAATGGTGAAAAACTGAAACCATTTCCACTAAGATCAGGAAAAACACAGGTTGTCCACTCTCACCACTATTATTCAACATAGATTTGGAAGTTTTAGGCACAGCAATTAGAAAAGAAAAATATATAAAAGGAATTCAAATTGGAAAAGAAGAAGTAAAACTGTCACTGTTTGCAGATGACATGATACTATACATAGAGAATCCTAAAGATGCCACCAGAGAACTACTAGAGCTAATCTATGAATTTTGTAAAGCAGCAGGATTCAAAATAAATGCAGAGAACTCTCTTGATTTCCTATACACTAATGATGAAAAATCTGAAAGAGAAATTAAGGAACCACTTCCATGTACCATTGCAACAAAAAGAATACAATACCTAGGAATAAACCTACCTAAGGAGACAAAAGACCTGTATACAGAAATCTATAAGACACTGATGAAAGAAATTAAAGATGATAAAAACAGATGGCGAGATATACCATGTTCTTAGATTGGAAGAATCAGCATTGGGCAAATGACTATACTACCCAAAGCAATCTACAGATTCAATGCAATCCTTATCAAACTACTAATGGATCCTTTTTGACCCACCTCCTAGAGAAATGAAAATAAAAACAAAAGTAAACAAATGGGACTTAATGAAACTTAAAGCTTTTGCACAGTAAAGGAAACCACAAACAAGACAAAAAGACAACCCTCAGAATGGCAGAAAATATTTGCAAAGGAAGCAACTGACAAATGATTAATCTCCAAATTTTACAAGCAGATCATGGAGCTCAATAGGCAAAAACAAACCCAATCCAAAAATGGGCAGAAGACCTAAATAGATGTTTCCCTGAAGAAGATATATAGATTGCCAACCAACACATGAAAGGATGCTCAACATCGTTAATCATTAGAGAAATGCAAATCAAATCTACAATGAGATATCATCTCACACCAGTCAGAATGGCCACCATGAAAAAATCTACAAACACTAAATGCTGGAGAGGATGTGGAGAAAAGGGAGCCATCTTGCACTGTTGGTGGGAATGTAAATTGATACAGCCACTATGGAGAACATGGATAGAGAAGATGTGGCACATATATACAATAGAATATTACTCAGCCATCAAAATAAACGAAATTGAGTTATTTGTAGTGAGGTGGATGCACCTAGAGCCTGTCATACAGAGTGAAGTACTTCAGAAAGAGAAAAACAAACACCGTATGCTAACACTTATATATGGAACCTAAAAAAAAAAGAAAAATGTTCTGAAGAACCTAGGGGCAGGACAAGACTAAAGGCACAAATGTGGAGAATGGACTTGAGGATGGGGAGGGGGGAGGGTAAGTTGGGACGAACTGAGAGAGTGGCATGGACATATATACACTACCAAATGTAAAATAGCTAGCTGGTGGGAAGCAGCTAGCAAAGGGAAATCAGCTCGGTGCTCTGTGACCTCCTCGAGGGGTGCACTTGGGAGGGTTGGAGGGTGATGCAAGAGGGAGGGGATATGGACATATAAGTATACATATAGCGGATTCACTTTCTTATGCAGCAGAAACTAACATAGCAATATAAAGCAATTATACTCCAATAAAGATATGAAAAAAAATTGAGACTAAGATTTGCCTTAGTTAATTCCCCATGTAGAGCATACTCCCAGGAATATTTATGAGTTACCTAAAATTTATATTGATGTAAAGAATTAGTAAAATTGCAAGAGAATAAATCAGAATTTTAACATTTACTTTTAATTTGTATTTTATACTTTTTCTACCAGTTACACTGTTTTTTTATTTAATAATCTGATTTTCCTTGTAAGAATGTAAACAAAAACTAAAATTAAATTTAAAAATTTTGAAAAAATATATTTTGAGGATCTGTCTCCTAAAGCAAAGGAAATAAAAGCAAAAGTAAACAAATGGGACCTAATTAAGCTTAAATGCTTTTGCACATCAAAGGAAATCCTTGAGACAATGAAAAGGCAACCCACGGAATGGGAGAAAATATTTTCAAATGATGCAATTAACGAGGGGTTAATAACTAAAATATATAAACAGCTCATACTACTCAATACCAAGAAACCAAACAACACAATCAAAAATGGGCAGAAGACATGAATAGACATTTTTCCAAAGAGGAGATACATATGGACAACAGGCACATGAAAGGATGCTCAGCATCACTAATTATTAGAGAAATGCAAATCAAAACCACAATGAGGTGTCACCTCACACCTGTCAGAATGGCTATCATCAAGACATCTACAAATAACAAATGATGGCCAGGATATGGAGAAAAGGGAACCCTTGTATACTCTTGGTGGGAGTGTAAATTGGTGCAGCCACTATGGAAAACAGTATGGAGATTCCTCAAAAAAACTAAAAATAGAACCACCCTGTAAGCCAGCAATTCCACTCCTGGGCCTATGTCTGGAAAAAATGAAAACACTAATTTGAAAAGATGCATGTGTCTCACCTTTCATAGCAGCACTATTTACAATAGTCAAGACATGGAAGCAACCCAAGTGCCCATCAACAGGCAAATGGATGAAGATATGGTATATATATATATATATATATATATATATAAAGTAATATTTCATTATATATAATATAATATGACTTAGCCATTAAAAATTAAATTCTGCCATTAGCAGCAATGTGGGTGGACCTAGGGAGTGTTATGCTTAGTGAAATAAGTCAAATGGATTAATTCTTATTTAATCTTCAACATTCAGTTCAAATGTCCTATCTCTTGTGATATCTTGCCTGACACCTGGGGTTAGAATTAGTTTCTTGTTTTTGGTCATGTGGCACTTTGTAAATACTTTCAAATAACTCATCACACTGTATTCTAGTCAGTCTGTGCCATGTTTTGTTATTGATTTTTGTAATTACAGCAAATACCATAGTACTTTTCACAACGTAGGTATTTAATGTTTGTTGACTGGATGAATATGTGATTGAATGTATGTAGGTACAGAGGCATGGATGGATGGATGGGTAGATGAATGGATGAATGGATGGATGGCCAGGGTCCTAGAGTAAGGCCAAGCCAGAAAACCATGAACAAGTGTGAGTAAACCAAATGTACTATATCATCCACTAGGTTTAGAGAATAGAAAAACAATAGTGCAATCAAATTCTGATAAACACAGTGGGTTCTGATGTTTTTATCCTGCTAAACCCACTCCTTCTGCCCAAGGAAAGGAGACCTCAGAATCCAGTCCTAATTATATGGAATCATTTACTCTTCCAGGACTCAAATACACAAGGACAACATCCTATAATGTTTTTGGCCCCTCTGACAAGATTATAAAGTAATTAAATTCTTCCAACCCCTAATCTCACATTCCCAAAATCAGTTTATCACATTGGCATACTTATTCTCTTACCAGAATCCTGTTATTTAATTATTTTGGAAACATGTTTAACAAATAATATGTAAGTACAAGAAAAATAAAATTGTTTAGCTAATTTAATAGCAGCAACTTTGTGGATGATATCCAGAAATTTCTCACTTCCATTCCCATAAAACATGAACTGAAATATAACATATTAAGGAATAATAAATTATTCTGTCTAACCATCTCAGTCTTCAATTGAGACAGATAATCACATATTGGCAATTTTCTCATTATATAAATTATAATATTGATTTATTAGATAACAAAAACACAGTTCATTATATTTACATAGGAACCTCATATTATCAGTGTTATAATAAAATATTTGAAAGATAGAAATAAATCCTAAATTCTTCTTGCAAAATGGGAGCTATGCAGTGTCAAGTAGCCACCTTTGAAAGGGAAATATGGATAAAGAAGTCCTAATTTGTTTTATTAATCTTTAAAAGCTAAGTTATGAAGACCAAAAGGGACACTAATTAACATCAAATTCAGAAAACATTACCATCAGTCATTTTCTGGTCATTTCAAGTCCTGGATATTCCACACATTTTAGAAGTGCTTTTTGCTTGGAAGCTGATAACTGTATGTGTCTAAATGAATATGAAAGTAAAAGCCCATACACGCGTGATAATGACACCTTTGTTGTCTGCCTCCTTACAATCTCTTCACAAGAGATGTAAACCTAAGGGTATATAAAAAGAAATAATTGATCTAACCACTAAATCTGTCACTAGAACAATGAGAAAAAAAATTTACTTTTCAGAGACACTTAAAGCCCCTATTCCATATACTTTGTGAGTATAGTTACATGACCTGTCATCTGTTGCCAAAGAAACACTCAGTGAAATGTAGGTCTAAGTGTTTACTATGTACTGTACACTATCATAAGCACTTTATAAGTGATGATTTGTTTAACCTTTTTGCTAAGATAATGGATTACATATTATTTTTCTCCATTTTATAGATGAAGAAACTGAACCACATAGAGTCTAAACAATGTACTGGAAGTCACACAGCTATTAAATGGCAGGCACCCTGACTCCAAAGCTCATGCTCTTATTCAATATGCTATACTATTTCCATATTGCCTAGCATTTGCCTAAAGAATTGCTACAATGAGCTCACTCCAAAACAAAGTTCCACTTGGTTTCCCTGTTCTCTTCACAGAAAGGCTTGTAGGGATTGGCCTATTTTATATCAAGGCGAGGCTATGGGATTACTGACAACGTTAGATTTAGCTAGGTTTCTGAATGGCCAAAGTACAGTTGTAAATATTAAACACATCCTTTTCAGAGGCCATTTGCAAAGAGAAAGTTTGTATAGTCTCTTAACTGAAAAATAACAACCTTTAAAATTCTACCTTTACATTTTGTGATTCTTCCCAATGAAAACAATTTTCATCATTTTTCATTACATTATATTGTTATTAGTCTCTGTAGTGCCAATTGAAAAGCTGTTGTTACCTGGTTTTACCTTATAATATGCATAACTTTTCAATTAAATATAAAAATGGTAAGTAACAACACATTACTAGTGATGAGAATCAGCTTGTGAGATGTCAGAGGCACCTGTCAAATTCAATCAGTGCATTCTCAAGGGTTTTGTTCTTATTTAAAATATCAACCATACTTTGACAGTTTACTTCTGTCCATATGTTGGTTGTATGCCTATATACTCTTTCTATGTGTGTCCTTTTTCCTCCCAAGACAGGTTTACATAATCTATTATGGCTTATTTGAGCTTTCAAAATATACTTCCCCTTGAGTGTGAATCATCCTTTGTTAGGAAACCAAGTTTTGTTGTTGTCATCATTGTTATTGTTGTTGTTGTATTACACAAAACATGGACCATACTCAATTAATTTTATAAGTCATTGGGAAAAGAAGTACTCTGACAAGGTCATGTGGTGGGTTTATAAATTTAAAGCGCCATAGTCATTGTTCACAGATTTTTTAAACATCTTTATTAGAGTATAATTGCTTTACAATGGTGTGTCAGTTTCTGCTTTATAACAAAGTGAATCAGTTATACATATACATATGTCCCCAAATCTCTTTCCTCTTGCATCTCCCTCCCTCCCAGATTTTTATACTATTCTTTTTATCAATATTGATGAGTTTTAAGTCCATTTAACTTCTAAACTGATGATCCCTTTTATGCACTGCAAAGAGATTATTCTTTCTATAAACACTGCTTCATGATACAGTGTCATTCCCCTACTCAAAACCTTTCATGACTCTCCATTACCTGCAAATTAACTCCAAATGCCTTTGCTAGTACATTCAAACCATCTACTAAAATGGTCACACTGTTCTTTCAGTATCCTATTACTGATTTTTGGTTTTTTGTTTGCTTTGCTTTCTTTTGTTTTCTGCTCCTACCATAATGGGTTTCTTACTCTCCTTGGAAGTCACAGTATGTATTCTTAGCTTTTTGCCTTTGCTCAAATCATTTAATCTCTCTGAAAATGTCAAACTCTGTTATCTCTGATTATCTGAATTCTCTTTCTCAAAAACAGATCTCTACTTTTTCCATGAGGTTTTTTCTGACCTTTCCACCTCTTATACATTGTCACAAAACTTTGTATTCATACATTACTTGTGTTATTTCTCTTTGTTAACCAAATTTAACCTCCTTCAGGGAAAATACTTTGTTTATCTTACCAATGTAAGAGAATGCCTAGAGCATACTAAACATAAATATTGGCCAATTTATTCACTACTCTAGTAGATTTTTTTTTGAATTTTATTTTATTTTATCTTTATAAGCAGGCTCTTATTAGTTATGTATTTTATACATATCAGTGTATATACGTCAATCCCAATCTCCCAGTTCAAACCACCACCACCACCACCACCACCACCCCCTGCTTTCCCACTTTGGTGTCCATACGTTTGTTCTCTATATCTGTGTCTCTATTTCTGCCTTGCAAACTGGTTCATCTGTACCATTTTTCTGGATTCCACATATATGAGTCAATATAGGATATTTGTTTTTCTTTTTCTGATTTACTTCACTCTGTATGACAGTCTCTAGGTCCATCCACATCTCTACAAATTAGTCTAGTAGAGTCTTATAAACCACTTTAGGCATTACAGTGGAAAGAATAGCCAATTAGGAGTTAAGAGATCAGGATCATGGTCCTGATTTGGTCACAAATTAACACATTTTACATAAAATAGATATCATTCAGCTAAATCTTATTTTTCCCTCTCAAGCACCTCATCAGTGAATGGTGGTAATGATTGCTATTCTACTCCATAGTTTTGAGGTTAGGCTTGAATGTAGTTATTTATGTGAAAACATTTTGAAAAAATATAAAGTATTATACAAATACAAGAGATAGTTATACATACCATGTATTTGCTGAAAATCATCTTGTTGACCAAAGTATTTGAAGAAAACTTGTACTTATTATAAGTATTTTCTGTTATATAACTTTTCTCAGAGTAGCAATACTGAAGTGGAACTACCAGGACTTTGGAAAGCCTCAATGCAAGGCATTTTCTTACCTACTAGTTGACCAGAAAGCAAAGTAGGCATGCACATTTACCAGATTTCCATATTGAGATCCACGTTTTATCTCTAATACAATTCAACCATAACTTATTGTAAATTGAGAATTAAAGTCTTGAGTGAACGGAGTCTATAAGAGTTAGTAATGTTGTAAGAACAGAGTTTGGCAGAATCTGTATTAAGAAAATTTCCTTATAAGGCACATCAAATATCAATATTTTGTTTTCTTTGTCTTGCAATTGAATTAAGGAACATTCTGGAAGTCCATAGTAAATAAAGGAATCAGTATCCAATGAAAGGACCAGAAAAGTTTAGTGAAATTATATGTAGAAGAAGCACAAAGTAAAGCATATTAAACAAATATGTATCAGAAAAACTTGGTAATAATTCAACTGTCATAATTATTATCAGTGAATGTACCACTTCATACACACTCGCTTTAGCTGTATAGTAGTATAATTAGAGATAATTATTTTACAATGTCTCCATATCGCTTTAGACCCCAGACTATTCCTGAATTAGTCTATTGTCAATACGGAACACACCAGAGTGTGAAGAGCAAGAATGATTTAATTATCTGGCAGTTGTACTTACTTGAAGTGTTTATCAAAGAAGAAAAAAGAGAAGTAAAATGTTTAGGGGCCTTTTTTTTTTTTTTTTTTTTTTTTTTTTTTGCGGTACGCGGGCCTCTCTCTGTTGTGGCCTCTCCAGTTGCGGAGCACAGGCTCCGGACGCGCAGGCTCAGCGGCCATGGCTCACGGGCCCAGCCGCCCCGCGGCATGTGGGATCTTCCCGGACTGGGGCACGAACCCACGTCCCCTGCGTCGGCAGGCGGACTCTCCACCACTGCGCCACCAGGGAAGCCCTAGGGGTCTTTATTAATGAAAATGTGTATATGAATGAGGCCTTACTAGAAAATATGAGATAGGTCAAAGATACTAACTGCAGTTTGTTTTCAAATGGGTTTGGAATATTTTGGCCAGTCACAGTGAATTTGTGTTGAATGCCTACATCAAAATTTGTAGTTTGGCAATCTGCTGGCCACATTCATCTATAATTTTTTTTTCCATTTGAATCAGTTGTCAACATTTTTATGAGGAAAACTTTTATTAATTCTGGATGCCTAACTCCCTTGAAAAGTCAGAATACCTGAACACTAGGCTCTTGTTTCTGCATGATAGCAATCCATTGGAATACTGCCTGCCGCCTTAAGAATGGAGGATGCATTCTTTAGTTTTCCACAGCCCCTACTTGTTCCCTGTTACATTATACCAAGTTTGTATTCCTTATATAGGTTATTTATTTGGGCCCTATAGCTTTGAATTTGTAACCCATGGCCTACTTGTGGCAATACTGTGGTGGCCACTTTACATACCTTATCTCAATCCTCATAATAACACTAAATAGTACATATTAAAAACAGGCAGAGGCATAGAGCTGGAATACAAAGGCATGCTTGTGGGTCAATGGGTGGATCCATACTGCAAGAAAGTATTCATAAAGCAGTGGAGTAGTGGATAGGAAATTTTGTGTAAATTGTATTTTGGTATTTGTTTTAGTGATTATTTCTTCATTTTGGTTTTGATAGGTAGAACTTAAGCCAACAACTCTAAATTTATTCCTTCAGAATACTGAACATGCTCTATTTTTTTTTCTTCATTCAATATACATCTCCCCATCCTTCTGTGAAATGTTATTGCATAGTTTCTGTGGAAGCTAGTTGGATTACCACAACTTTTCAGCTGTATGCATCTAAACAAAGTTACACTTCTTTAATAATTTTTATCAGCTTTATTGAAATATAAATCACATACCATAGAATTCACCAACTGAAAGTATACAGTAAAATGGTTTTAGTATACTAGCAGAGTTCTGCAACCATCACCACAATTTTAGAAAACTTTCATCACCCCAAAAAGAGATCACATACCAATTATGTTTTTCGCCATTCTACCATTTCTTTAGCCCCTAGGAAACAGTAATCTACTTCCTGTCTCTACAGATGTGCATATTCTGGACATTTCATATAAATAGCATGATACAATATATAGCCTTTTGTATTTGGCTTCTTTCACTTTACACAATGTTTTCAAGATTCATCCAAGTTGTAGAATTTATCTCTACTTCTTTCCTTTTTATTGTTAATTAATGTTCTATTATATGGATATATCCATTCATCAGTTGATGGACATTCAGGTTGTTTCTACTTTTTGGCTATCATGTTAAACATGTGTAAACATAAGTTTTCATTTGTCTTGGGCATATACCTAGAAGAGGAATTTCTGAGCGATATGGTAACTCCATGTTTGACCATTTGAGGAACTGCCAGACTCTTTTCTAAATTGGCTGCACCATTTTAAATTCCCAACAGAAATGTATGAGGGTTCTAATTCCTCTGCATCCTTACCAACACTTCTTATTATTGGTCTTTTGGATTATAGTCATTCTAGTGGGTGTGAAGTACTATCACATGTGGTTTTAATTTTCATTTCACTGATGTATAATAATATTGAGCATCATTTCACATGCTTATTGATCACTTTTATTTCTTCTTTGAAGAAATGTCTATTCATATTTTTTGCCCATTTAAAAACTGGGTTGTCTTTTTATTACTGAGTTGTAATAACCCTTTATATATTCTAAATACAAATCCTTTGTAAGATATGATATGCAAATATTTTATCCTATTCTATGCATTGCCTTTTTGCTTTCTTTATTGTGTCTTTTTTTTTTTTTTTTTTTTTTTTTTTTTTTGTGGTATGTGGGCCTCCCTCTGTTGTGGCCTCTCCCGTTGCGGAGCACAGGCTCCGGACGCGCAGGCTCAGCAGCCATGGCTCACGGGCCCAGCCACTCCGCGGCATGTGGGATCTTCCCAGACCGGGGCGCGAACCCGGTTCCCCTGCATCGGCAGGCGGACGCGCAACCACTGCGCCACCAGGGAAGCCCTATTGTGTCTTTTGAATTGAAATATTTAAAAATTTGCTCAAGTCCAATTTATCTATGTTTTGTTGCCATTTGTGCTTTTGTTGTATGTCTTAGAAGGCTTTGCCTAACCCAGGGTAACAAATATTTGCTCCTACATATTCTTCTAAGAGTTTTATAGTCTTAAAACTATAGTATGGATGTTTTTATTTCAATTTTTTCCTAATTTCCCTGGCTCTTGCACTTAGCTCTATTTTAAGTTAATTTTGTGGATGGAGTGAGGAATAGGTCCAATTGCATGTGGATATCCAATTGTCTCAACCATTTGTTGAAGACTATTATTTTTCCCACTGAACTGTCCCAGTACGCTTTCAAAATGAATTGACTCTAAGAGTTTACTTCTGGACTCAATTCTATTTCACTAGTTCTTATATATATCTTTATTCCAGTAAATACTGTCTTGCCTTGATAATTGTAGCTTTGTAGTAAGTTTCAAAATTAAGAAGTACTAGACCTTCAACTTTGTTCTTCTTTCTCAAGATTTTACTTTGCTATTCTGGGTCCCTTGCCTTTACATATGAATTTTAGGATCACCCTGCCAATTTCTAAAACAAAAAGGCCACGTGGAATTTGGATAGGGATTGCATTGACTCTATAGACCAGTTTTAGACATATTAACATCTTAAAATAGTAAGATCTATGAACAGTAGATGTCTTTTCATTTAATTAGACTTAATTTAATTTCTTATAACATATTCTATGGTTTTCAGAGTACAAGTTTTGGGCCATTTTGTTGAATTCATTTCTAAGTGTTTTATTATTATTGCTGCTATTATTAATTGATTGTTTCTTATTTTAATTATCAGACTATTCATGGTCAAAGTATACAAATAACATTGATTTTGTATATTGATCTTGTAACCTTTACCTCTCTGAACTTATTTACTAGCTTTAATAGATTTTTTAGTGGATTCCATTGGAATTTCTGTATATAAGGTCATGTCCTTTACAAATAGAGATAGTTTTATTTTTTTTTAATTTTTTTAACATCTTTATTGGAGTATAATTGCTTTACAGTGGTGTGTTAGTTTCTGCTTTACAACAAAGTGAATCAGTTATACATATACATATGTTCCCATATCTCTTCCCTCTTGCATCTCCCTCCCTCCCTCCCTCCCTATCCCACCCCTAGTTTTATTATTTTTAAGTATGGATTTTTTATTTCAATTTTTTCCTAATTTCCCTGGCTAAAATCTTCAGTACAATGTTCAAGAGAATGGCAAAATCCAATGTAATTCTCTTGTTCTTGATCATAGAGAGAAAGGATCCAGCTTTCAACATTAAAAGTGAAGTTAGCAGTTGTATTAAAGTTCTCAAAAGGAACTGAATCAATAGAAAGCATATATATATATATATATATATATATATGGAGAGAGAGAGAAATAGATTTTTTTCTTCCAGTTTTATTGAGATATAATTGACATACAGCACTGCATAAATTTAAGGTGTGAAGCATAATGATTTGATTTATATACAACATGAAATGATTACCACAATAAGTTCAGTGAACATCCATCATCTCATATACATATAAAATTGAAGAAACAGAAAAAAATATTTTTCCTTGTGAGGGAAACTTTAGGATTTACTCTGTTAACAGTTTTCATATATAATGTATAGCAGTGTTGATTTATTTATCATTTTGTACAATACATACTTAGCATTATTTATCTTATAACTGGAAGTTTGTACCTTTTGACTACCTTCATCCAATTCCACCTTCCCCACCCAGCTGCTCTGTTAACCACAAATGTGATCTTGTTTTCTATCAGTTTGTTTGTTTGCTTGTTTTTGAAGTATAATTGACCTACAATCTATGTTAGTTCCTTGGTATTCAACTTAGTGATTCTATATTTCTATACATTTCAAAATGATCATCATAAGTCTAGTTAGCATCTGTCACAATACAAAGATATTAAACAATTATTGACTGTATTCTCCACACTGTACATTTCGTACCAGTAACTCATTTATTTTGAAACTGAAAATTTGTACCTCTTAATTTCCCTGACCTATTTTTCTCCCCTCACCAACCCCCTCCTCCTTGGCAACCATCTGTTTATTCTCTGTATCTATGATTCTGTTTCAGTTTAGTTATGTTTGTTCATTTTTTTTGTTTATTAGATTCCACATATAAGTGAAATCATACAGTATTTGTCTTTCTCTGTCTGACTCATTTCACATAGCATAATTTCCTCTAGGTCCATAGGTCCATCCATGTTGCCACAAATGGAAAAATTTCATTCATTATTATGTCTGAGTAATATTTCATTATATATATATATATATATATATATATATATATATATATACACTACATCTTTTTATCCATTCATCTATTCATGGGCACTTAGATTGCTTCCCTATCTTGGCTATTATAAAGAGTGCTGCTATGAACAATGGGGTGCATGTATCTTTTTGAATTGCTAGTTTCATTCTCTTTTTATAAATAGCCAGGAATGGAACTGTTGGATGGTATGGTAGTGTTATTTTTACTTTTTTGAGGAATCTCTATACCGTTATCCATATGGCTGCACCAATTTACATTCCCACCAACAGTGCACAAAAGTTCCCTATTCTCCACATCCTTGCCAAAACGTGTTATTTGTTTTCTTTTTGATAATGCCATTTTGACAAGTTTGAAGTGATATCTCACTGTGGCTTTGATTTGCATTTCCCTGGTGATTAGTAATGTTGACCATCTCTGCATGTTCCTGTTGGCCATTTGTATGTCTTCTTTGGAAAAATGTCTATTAGGGTTCTTAACTCATTTTTAAATTGGCTTTTTTGATATTTTTTTCCTTCAAGAGTATAAAATTAATTTTATTTTATTTATTTTTATCAAAGTGTAGTTGCTGTACAATATTATATAAATGACAGGTATACAATATAGTGATTCAAAAATTTTAAAGGTTATTCTCCATTTACAATTATAAAGTATTAGCTATATTCCCCATGTTGTACAATGTACCCTTGTAGCTTATTTTATAACTAACAGTTTGTACCTCTAAATCCCCTACCCCTATATTGCTCCTCCCCCATTCCCTCTCCCCACTGATAATCACTAGTTTATTCTTTATGTCTGTGAGACTGCTTCTTTTCTGTTATACTCACTAATTTGTTGTATATTTTAGATTTCACATATAACTGATATCATACAGTATTTGTCTTTCTTTGTCTAACTTATTTCACTTAGCATAATGCCCTCCAAGTCCATCCATGTTGCTGCAAATGTCAAAATTTAGTTCTTTTTAGTGGCTGAGTAGTTTTCCATTATATATATATATATCACATCTTTTTTATTCATTGTCTGTTGATGGACACTTAGGTTGCTTCCATATCTTGGAAATTGTAAATAATGCTGCTATGAACATTGGAGTGATGTATCTATTCAAATTAGTGTTTTTGTTTTTTCAGATATACCCAGGAGTGGAATTACTGGGTCATATGGTAGTTTTATTTTTAGTTTTTTGAGAAACCTCCATACTGTTTGCCACAGTGGCTACACCATTTTACGTTCTCACCAATAGTGTATGAGTGTTCTCTTTTCTCATATTCTCACCAACATTTGTTACTTGTGTTCATTTTGATGATAGCCATTATGAAAGGTATGAAGTGATAGCTGATTGTGATTTTAATTTGCATTTCTCTGATGATTAATGATGTTGACCATCTTTCCATGTGCCTGTTGTTCATCTGCATGTGTTCTTTGGAAAAATGTCTATTCAGGTTGCCCACTTTTTAAATTGGGTTTTCATTTTGTTTTGAATGTTGAGTTGTATGAGCCATTTATATATTTAGGATATTAACCCTTTATCGGTCACATTATTTGCAAATATTTTCTTCCACTCAATAGGTTATCTTTTCATTTTGTCAATGGTTTCCTTGTTGTGCAAAAGCTTTTAAGTTTAATTAGGTTCCATTTATTTATTTTTGCTTTTGTTTCCTTTGCTTTAGGAGACCAACCCAAAACATATTACTATGATTTGTGTCAAAGAGTGATCTGCCTACGTTTTCTTCTAGGAGTTTTATGGTTTCCAACCTTACATTTAGGTCTTTGATCAATTTTGAGTTTATTTTTGTATATGGTGTTAGAGAATGTTCTAATTTCATTCTTTGACATGTAGCCATCCAGTTTTCCCACTGCCACCTATTGGAAAGACTGTATTTTCTCCCCTGTGTATTCTTGTCTCCTTTGTCATACTAATTGACCTTAAGTGCATGGGTTATTTTCTGGGCCGTTTACTCTGTTCCATTGATCTGTGTGTCTGCTTTTGTGTCAGTACCATATTGTTTTGACTATGGTAGCTTTACAATATAGTCTGAAGTCAGGTAGTGTGATTCCTCCAGTTCTGTTCTTCTTTATTAAGATTGTTTTTCCCACTTTCTCTTGATTATCATTAACATGATATATCTTTCTCTACCATTTACTTTATTTTTTAATCTTTTTCAGTTTTATTGATGTATAATTAACAAAAATTGTATATATTTAATGTGTACAGCTTGATGGTTTTTATATAAATATACATTGTAAATAGATCACCACAATCAAGCTAATTAGCATTCTCTACTTCACATAGTTACCACTTCTTTTTCTTTTCACCCACCTACCTATTTTTTGATGTTGAATTGTATGAGTACTTTGTATATTTTGGATATGTTATCAGTTAAATTGTTTGCAAAATTTTTTTTACCATTCAGTACACAGTTTTTTGTTTTGTTGATAGTTTTCTACACTGTGCAAAAGCTTTTTAGTTTGATATAGTTCCTTAATTTTTTTTTGCTTTTGTTACTCTTACCTGAGGAGATATATCTAAAGAAAATATTGCTAAGACCATTATCAAAGAGCATACATCCTAGGTTTTCTTCTAGAACTTTTATGGTTTCAGGTAATATATTTTAGTCTTGGATCTATTTTTAGTTTATTTTTGTAAAATGATGTGAGAAATAGTCCAGTTTTTTTTTTCCTGCATGTACCTGTCCAGACTTCCCAACATTATTTATTGAAGAGGCTGCCTTTTCTGCATTATATATTCTTGTCATTTGTCTTACATTAATTGGGCATACAGGTGTGGGTTAATTTCTGGGTTCTGCATTCTGTTCCAATGATTTATGTGTCTGTTTTTGTGCCAGTGTATTGATTGCTGTAGCTTTGTAGTAAAGTTTGAAATCAGGGAGTGTGATAACTCCATCTTTGTTCTTTCTTAAGATTGTTTTGGCTATTCAGGGTCTTTTGTGTTTCCATACATATTTTAGAATTATATGTTTAAATTCTGTGAAAAATTGCATTGATATTTTGGTAGAGATTATATTGAATCTATAGATTGCCTTGGGTAATATGGTCATTTTGACAATACTAATTATTCCATTCAGTATCTTTCAACCTGTTTGTTTGGTTTTTGTATTTTGTTCATTTAAATGGGCCACATTTTCCTGTTTCTTTGTATGCCTTGTAATTTTGTTGTTGAAAATTGGTCATTTGATTATTATAATGTGTTATTTTGGGGTATCTGATTGTCATTCCCCAGATTTTGCTGTTTTTCTTTTTTAATTTCTGAAGAGTATAATTTTCTATTTTAAGCTTTTTCAAACTTTTTGCAAAGACTATTCTTTGTCATGTGTGATCCCTGAACTTTCTGTTCCTTTAGACTGAATTCATCTGATAGCTTGACAGAGATTTCATTGAATACCAGAGTCTGAAACATACAAACAAAAAATCACACACACACATACCAAAAAGTAAGAGAAAAGCAGAAAAAAACAGCAAAACAAAATGAAAAAAAACACCTCTCCCAATTTTTGTAGATTGGCTCTATGATGGAGCTGCCCTTCATTACTTGGTCTTTATAGCTTTCTCTGAGCCTAAGGATTAGCCTAAAGTGAAAGTTAAGGTCTTCTCAGATCTTTTCTGAGCATGCATCTTCCCTGGCTTCATGAGTGCCTTTCTAAATTTCTCCATTACCCCTGACTGCTTTTAAATGTCCTAATTTCCCTCAGAATCTCACTCAGCTTCTCTGTGCCTCAAATGGCCTATTGTATGTCTCTACCAATGATCATTTGCCCCATGCACTTGTGGGCCTGTACACTTTTCAGCTTTCATGAGCCATACCCACTGCTTTTCCTTCCTGAGATCTAAGTTAGGCACAAGAGATGTGAGCACCTTGTGTCAGTCCTTCAAGTAGCCCCCAGATATATTATAACAGACATAAACAATAATTATCAAATAAGATTTTCTTGGACTTAACTAGCTTGATGGAGGAAACTGACAAGTGGACATTTTTGATGATGTCTGGCTTTAAGGAATTTTTTTCATTTCATCAAATTGACAAATATTTTGGCACAAAATTGTACATAATTATTTTATTATATTATTCCTTATTACTCCTTATGCTAATAATTAGTTTTTCACTTTTTTATTATTCTTACAGAGGAGCTATCAATTTTATTAGTCTTTTCAAAGAACCAGGTTTTGCTGTATTTATTTTTTTCTGTATTTAAGTTCTGACTATCTCATTGATTTGTGCTTTTTTCTCTTTCATTTTCTCTCCTTAAATATAGTTTGCTCTTTTTTCCTAGTTTACAAAGATAAAAACTTAATTAATTTTTGTAAACTTTCTTCTTTTCTACTATAGATGTTTACAACTATAAATTTCCCTTTAAGCACTGATTTAACTGCATCACACAAATGCTGACATATTGTGTTTTAATTATCATTCAGTTCAAAATATTTTATAAATTCTCTAATGACTTCTTTGACCTATGGGTTTATTAAATGGGTTATATACTTTGCAAATATTTAGTGATTTTCTGCCTACCTTGTTGATTTCTAATTTAATTCCATTGTGGCCAGACATTCCAATATTTTGTAACTTATCAAAACTTATTTTGTGGCCCAGCATATGATCTACCATGATGAAAGTTTAATGTGTACTTGAGAAGAGTGCATACTCTGTAATTGTTGTGTATAGTGCTCTATAAATGTCTTTCATGTTTTTAATTCTTTGAACATATTTCTTATAGCTGTGTTGAAGACTTGTACTATAATATAAGGCTTTGATTCCTTTTTGACTGTTGGTCAGAGACTTCCCTCAGTTCTTTGCCATGATTACTTCTCCATAGGACTTACAAAATGGTAGCTAGCTTCCCTCAGAGTGATCAAGCAAGAAAGGGGAAGCAAGATGGAATCCACAGTCTTTCTGGAACTTAATCTGAGACGTGATATTTCATAATTTTGTCATATTCCTTTCATTAGAAGTAAATCATGATGTGGTAATTGCACAAGGACATGAATAGTAGGAGATGAGGACCATTGGTAGCCATCTTAGAGGTTGCATACTACAATGACTATCCTATCAGGGAATTTTTGAAGATCATTCCCTTCCCATATGAAAACTGTGGCTTTTGTTCATTTATTGTAAATTAGATAGTATAAAGTAGTAAATCACATTCATTTTCATAATTATCTAAAATGTATTAACAGCTAGCTGTCTCTTTGATGTTTACTATTCATACAGGCTACACCTTACCCAAATGCTGACATAGACTCTCACTCAGGATTTTCTTTGGACCTTATTCCCTCCTTGCAGCACAGCAAGTTATTTGTCTTTTCTTTCTTATATTTCTCTGACATACTTTCCCAATTTGCTAATGGCATTTTTTTAAACACTTTTTACTTCTCAGCTCCTCTGCCATCTCATTAGTTTATAACAGTCTACATCTTAAATCCTTAAAGAATGGACAGGAAGGGAAAAGTAGAAGAGGAATGGAAATACTGATTATTTCTCCAGTGCTTCTCCATTGTCCTTTAATAGTCTTTCAGTGGTCTTTCCTCTTATATGACAAAATCAATCAATGGATGTTTATTGCTATGGAAAGTGAGGATATTCCCCAGAATTCCTGCCATTCGAAAAGTCTATATTTCTGTGAGTGGTACACTGTGTTCACTGTTGTGGGAAATGCAAAGAAATACAATTAACTGGCAATTTAAATATTTTTCTTATTTTAGAGTTCCCTGAGTTCTATAGTTTAGTAGAATTTCAGCATAGTTTAATATTTTAATTTAGAGTATATAAATGCCCACAGTGGATTTCAAACTTACAAAATTTACACTCACATCTGTGACAACAAGTAGTATTTTCTAAAGTTATTTTTATTTATTTTTTTTTATCTTTATTTTTTTGTGGTACACGGGCCTCTCACTGTTGTGGCCTCTCCCATTCTAGAGCACAGGCTCCGGACGTGCAGGCTCAGTGGCCATGGCTCACAGGCCTAGCTGCTCCATGGCATGTGGGATCTTCCCAGACCGGGGCACGAACCCACGTCCCCTGCATTGGCAGGTGGACTCTCAACCACTGCACCACCAGGGAAGCCCCCATATATTTTTATTTTTAATAATAATCTTTCTATTTTAGAATTGTTTAAGATTTACAGAAAAATTTGGAGACAGTACAGAGAGTCCCCATTTACCCTACACCTAACTTCCCCTATTGTCTTTTTGTTTTATTTTGTCTTAAAACCACATTATCAAGGTATAGTTTACATGTCAAAAGCCATACATGTTTAATGTATACAAGTCGATGACTTTGTGGATACATTTTCACCCTGACAATCATCACCACCATCAAGGCTTTAGTCTATCCATCACCTCCCAAAGTATCCTCCTGCCCCCTTTATTATTATTGTGTGTTTCTGTTAAGAACACTTAACATAAGATCTAACATTTTAGGAAATCTTAAATGTAAAATACAGTACTGTAAGCTATAGGCACTATACTGTATAGTAGATCATCAGAACTTACACATTTACCTTGCATAATTTAAATTTGGTCCCCTTTGACCATCACCTCTCCATTTCCACTCCCCCTAGCTCTTGGAAATCATCATTCTACTCTGTGCTTCTATGAGTTTGACTATTTAGATTCCACATTAAGTGAAATCATACATACGTAAGTGAAATACTGTCTTTCTTTGACTTGTTTCACTTAGCATTGTATCCTCCATGTCCAACCATGTTGTCACAAATGGCAGGATTTCCTTTTTTTTAAGCCTGAATAATATTCCATTGTGTGCACACATCAAATTTTGTTTATCCTTTCATCTGTCAATGGACATTTAGGTTGTTTCTGTGTCTTGCCTATTGGGAATAATGTTGCGATGAACATGGGAGTGCAGATATCTCCTGAAGATTCTTATTTCAATTTCCTTGGTTAAATACTCAAAAGTGGGGTTGAAGGATCTATTTTAAATTTTTTGAGGAACCTCCATACTGTTTTCCAAAATAGCTGTAACAATTTACATTCCCATCACCAGTGATTAAGGGTTCCTTTTTCTCCACATCCTCACCAACACTTGTTATCTTCTGAATTTTTTATAATAGTCATTGTAACAGGTATGAGATGATATCTCACTGTGGTTTTAATTTTCATTTCCCTGATGATTAGTGGCATTGACCATATTTTCAGACAGCTGTTTGTCATTCATATGTCTTCTTGGGAAAAATATCTATTCAGATCCTTTGCCCATTTTTAAGTTGTGTTATTTACTTTTTTGTTCTTGAGTTGTATGAATTGCTTATATTTCTGGAAATTAACCCCTTATCAGGTATATGGTTTGGAAATAATTTCTCCCATTTCCTATGTTACCTTTTTGTATTATTGGTTGTTATTTTCTTGTGCTGACACTTTTCAGTTTTATGTAGTTCCTCTTGTTTAATTTTGCTTTTGTTTCCTATGATGGTGTGTTGTATCAAAAATATTATGGGAAGACCAATTTCAAGAAGCTTTCTCCCTATATTTCTTCTAGGTCTTTTAGAGTTTCAGGTCTTATGTTTAAGTCTTTAATCCATTTTGAGTTGATGTTCTTGCATAGTGTAAGATAGTCATCCAATTCCATTCTTTTGTATGTGGATATCCAGTTTTCCTAATACCATTTTTTGAAGAGACTCACCTTACCTTATTCTGTATTCTTGGAGCCCTAGTAGAAAATACTTGACCACATATGCATAGATTTATTTCTGAGCTCTATTCTATTATCTTTCTCTATATATACCCTTGTTATGCCAGTAATATACTTTTTGATTACTATAGCTTTGTAGTTTAGTTTGAAATCAGGAAGTGTCATACCTCCCACTTTGTTCATCTTGCTCAAGATTGCTTTGGCTATTCAGGGTCTTTTGTGGTTCTTTATGAATAGATTTTTTTAAAGTTTTCTGTAAAGTAATGCTGTTCAAAATAGCTTTTGTTTTCTTTAACACCTTTATTGGAGTATAATTGTTTTAAAATGGTGTGTTACTTTTGGCTTTATAACAAAGTGAATCACTTATACATATACATATATCCCTATAGCTCTTGTGTCTCCCTCACTCCTACACTTCCCATCCAACCCCTCTAGGTGGTCACAAATCACCAAGCTGATCTCCCTGTGCTATGTGGCTGCTTCCCACTAGCTATCTATTTTACATTTGGTAGTGTATAAATGTCCATGCCACTCTCTCAATTTGTCCCAACTTACGCTTCCCCCTCCCCATGTCCTCAAGTCCATTTTCTAGAAGGACTGCATCTTTATTCCCATCTTGCCCCTAGGTACTTCATGACCATTATTTTTTTTCTATTTTTTGTTTCCATATATATGTGTTAGCATATGATATTTCTTTTTCTCTTTCTGACTTACTTCACTCTGTATGGCAGACTCAATGTCCGTCCACCTCACTACAGATAACTCAATTTCGTTTCTTTTATGGCTGAGTAATATTCCATTGTATATATCTGCCACATCTTCTTTATCCATTCATCTGTCAATGGACAAGTAAGTTGCTTCCATTGTCCTGGCTATTGTAAATAGAGCTGCATTGAACATTGTGGTACATGACTCTTTTTCAATTATGGTATTCTCAGGGTATATGCCCAGTAGTGGGATTGCTGGGTCATATGGTAGCTCTATTTTTAGTATTTTAAGGAACCTCCTACTGTACTCCATTGTGGCTATATCAATTTACATTCCCACCAACAGTGCAAGAGGGTACTCTTTTCTCCACACCCTTTCCATCATTTATTGTTTGTAGATTTTTTGATGATTGCCATTCTGACTGGTGTGAAATGATAACTCATTGTAGTTTTGATTTGCATTTCTCTAATGATTAGTGATGTTTAGCATTCTTTCATGTGTTTGTTGGCAATCTGTATATCTTCCCTGTAAAATGTCTATTTAGGTCTTCTGCCCATTTTTTGATTCGGTTGTTTGTTTTTTGATATTGAGCTGCGTGAGTTGCCTGGAAATTTTGGAAATTAATCCCTTCTCAGTTGCTTCATTTGCAAATATTTTCTCTCTTTCTGAGGGTTGTCTTTCCTCTTGATTATGGTTTGCTTTGCTGTGCAAAAGCTTTTAAGTTTCATTAGGTCCCATTTGTTTATTTTTATTTCAATTTCTGTAGGAGGTGGGTCAAAAAGGATCTAGCTGTGATTTATGTCATAGGGTGTTCTGCCTATGTGTTCCTCTAAGTGTTCGATGGTGTCTGGCCTTACGTTTAGGTCTTTAATCCATTTTGAGTTTATTTTTGTGTATGGTGTTAGGGAGTGTTCTAATTTCATTCTTTTACATGTAGCTGTCCAGTTTTCCCAGCCCCACTTATTGAAGAGGCTGTCTTTTCTCCACTGTATATTCTTGCCTCCTTTATCAAAGATAAGGTGACCATATGTGCATGGGTTTATCTCTGGGCTTTCTATCCTATTCCATTGATCTATATTTCTGTTTTTGTACCACTACCATACTGTCTTGCTTACTGTATCTTTGTATTACAGTCTGAAGTCAGGGAGCCTCATTCCTCTATCTCGATTTTTCTTTCTCAAGATTGCTTTGGCTATTTGGAGTCTTTTGTGTTCCCATACAAATTGTGAAAATTTTTGTTGTAGTTCTGTCAAAAATGCCAGTGGTAGTTTGATAGGGATTGCATTGAATCTATAGGTTGCTTTGGGTACTATAGTCATTTTCTCAATGTTGATTCTTCCAATACAAGAACATGTTATATCTCTCCATCTATTTGTATCATCTTTAATTTCTTTCATCAGTGTCTTATAATTTTCTGCATACAGGTCTTTTGTCTCCTTAGGTAGTTTTATTCCTAGATATTTTATTCTTTTTGTTGCAATGGTAAATGGGAGAGTTTTCTTAATTTCACTTTCAGATTTTTCATCAATAGTGTACAGGAATGCAGCAGATTTCTATGCATTAATTCTGTATCCTGCTACTTTACAAAATTCATTGAGTAACTCTAGTAATTTTCTGATAGCATCCTTAGGATACTCTATATATAGGATCATGTCATCTGCAAACAGTGACAGCTTTATTTCTTTTCCGATTTGGATTCCTTTTATTTGTTTTTTGTGTCTGATTGCTGTGGTTAAAACTTCCAAGACTATGTTGAATAATAGTGCTGAGAGTGGGCAACCTTGTCTTTTTCCTGATCTGACTGGAAATGGTTTCAATTTTGCACCATTAAGGACTATGTTGGCTGTGGGTTTCACATATATGGCCTTTATTATGTTGAGGTAAGTTCTTTCTATGCCTACTTTCTGGAGGGTTTTTATCACAAATGGGTGTTGAATTTTGTCAAAAGCTTTTTCTGCATCTATTGAGATGATCATATGGTTTTTGTCCTTCAATTTGTTAATATGGTGTAACACATTGATTTATTTGTGTTTGTTGAACAATCCTTGCATTCGTGGGATAAACCCCCCTTGGTCATGGTGTATGATCGTTTTAATGTGCTGTTGGATTCTGTTTGCTAGTATTTTGGTGAGGATTTTTGCATCTATGTTCATCAGTGATATTGTCCTGTAGTCTTCTTTATTTGTGATATATTGTCTGGTTTAGGTATCAGGGTGATTGTGGCCTTGTAGAATGAGTTTGGGAGTGTTTCTTCCTCTGCTATATTTTGGAAGAGTTTGAGAAGGATAGAAGTTAGTGATTCTCTAAATGTTTGATAGACTTTTCCTGTGAAGCCATCTGGTCCTGGGCTTTTGTTTGCTGGAAGATTTTTGATCACAGTTTTAATTTCAGTGCTTGTGATTGGTCTGCTCATATTTTCTATTTCTTCCTGGTTCAGTCTCAGAAGATTGTGTATTTCTAAGAATTTGTCCATTTCTTCCAGGTTGTCCATTTTATTGGCATACAGTTGCTTGTAGTAAACTCTCATGATCCTTTGTATTTCTTTAGTGTCAGTTGTTACTTCTCCTTTTTCATTTCTAATTCTATTGATTTGAGTCTTCTCCCTTTTTTTCTTGATGAGTCTGGCTAATGGTTTATCAGTTTTGTTTTTCTTCTCAAAGAACCAGCTTTTAATTTTACTGATCTCTGCTGTCGTTTCCTTCTTTTCTTTTTCATTTATTTCTGATCTGATGTTTATGATTTCTTTCATTCTCCTAATTTTGGTTTTTTTTTGGTCTTCTTTCTCTAATTGCTTTAGGTGTAGGGTTAGGTTGTTTATTTGAGCTGTTTGTTGTTTCTTAAGGTAGGAATGTATTACTATAAACTTCCCTCTTAGAACTGCTTTTGCTGCATCCCATAGGTTTTGGGTCGTCATGTCTCCATTGTCATTTCTTTAAGTATTTTTTGATTTCCTCAGTGATCTCTTAGTTATTAAGAGGTGCATTGTTTAGCCTACATGTCTTTGTATTTTTTACAGATTTTGTCCTGTAATTGATATCTCATCTCAAAGTGTTGTGGTTAGAAAAGGTACTTGATATGATTTCAATATTCTTAAGTTTACTAAGGCTTGATTTGTGACCCAAGATATGATCTATCCTGGAGAATTTTCCATGAGCACTTGAGAAGAATGTGTATTCTGTTGTTTTTGGATGGAATGTCCTATAAATATCAATTAAGTCCATCTTGTTTAATGTATCATTTAATGCTTGTATTTCCTTATTTATTTTCATTTTGGATGAACCACCCATTGGTGAAAGTGGGGTGTTTAAGTCCCTTACTATGATTGTGTTACTGTCAATTTCCCCTTTTATGGCTGTTAGTATTTTCCTTACGTATTGAGGTGCTCCTATGTTGGGTACATAAATATTTACAATTGTTATATCTTCTTCTTGGATTGATCCTTTGATCATTATGTAATGTCCTTCCTTGTCTCTTGTAATAGTCTTTGTTTTAAAGTCTATTTTGTCTGATATGGGAATTGCCACACGAGCTTTCTTTTGATTTCCATTTGCATGGAATATATTTTTCCATCCCCTCACTTTCAGTCTGTATGTGTCCCTAGGTCTGAAGTGGGTCTCTTGTAGACAGCATATATACGGGTCTTGCTTTTGCATCCATTCAGCCATTCTATGTATTTTGGTTGGAGCACTTAATCCATTGGCATTTAAGGTAATTATCGACATGTATGTTCCTATTACCATTTTCGTAATTGTTTCTGGTTCGTTATTGTAGGTCTTTTCCTTCTCTTGTGTTTCCTGCCAGAGAAGTTCCTTTAGCATTTGTTTTAAAACTGGTTTGGTGGTGCTGAATTCTCTTAGCTTTTGCTTGTCTGTTAAGTTTTTAATTTCTCCATCAAATCTGAATGAGATCCTTGCTTTGTAGAATAATTTTGGTTGTAGGTTTTTTCCTTTCATCACTTTAAATATGTCCTGCCACTCCCTTCTGGCTTGCAGAGTTTCTCTGAAAGATCGGCTGTTAACCTTATGGGGGTTCCCTTGTATGTTATTTGTTGTTTTTCTCTTGTTGCTTTTAATATTTTTCATTTGTATTTAATTTTTGAGAGTTTGTTTAATATGTGTCAGCATGTTTCTCCTTTTATCTATCCTTTAGGGACTCTCTGTGCTTCCTGGACTTGATTAACTATTTCCTTCCCCATATTAGGGAAGTTTTCAACTATAATCTCTTCAAATATTTTCTCAGTCCCTTTCTTTTCTCTTCTTCTTCTGGGACCCATATAATTCAAATGTTGGTTCATTTAATGTTGTCCCAGAGGTCTCTGAGACTGTCCTCAATTCTTTTTATTCTTTTTTCTTTATTCTGCTCTGCAGTAGTTATTTCCACTATTTTATCTTCCAGGTCACTTACCCGTTCTTCTGCTTCAGTTGTTCTGCTATTGATCCCTTCTGGAGAATTTTTAATTTCATTTATTTTGTTGTTTATCGTTGTTTATTTGCTCTTTAGTTCTTCTATATCCTTGTTAAACGTTTCTTGTATTTTCTTCATTCTATTTCCAAGATTTTGGATCATATTTACTATCATTTTTTCTGAATTCTTTTTTAGGTAGACTCTAGCTGTCAATATTTCAGTGCACTACCTAGAGACTTGAGGGAACTATTGAACATCTTTAAATATGCATGCATAACATAGGACCCTATGAAAAGATTGAGAAGTAAATATGGAAAGGTTCAGTGAAGATAATAAAAGGTATAATATTGAGCTGCATTTGTTCTTATTTTAAACTTGAGAACCGTTTTGTGCTGTAAGACAACCAAGGCTAAAATTTCTTTTTAATCCGGAAGTTGTTTAGAATACCCTATAACTCCACTTAACTTCACATCTCTGTACTCCTTGAAAACTGTGGGGAAGACAATTCATTAAATTTTTTTGTGTGATATGGCAATATGTAGTTCATGTTTCAGATACAGTTTTCAAATGTCTCAACAGTTTAGACCAAAACATTAAAGTAACTTTACCTAAAATTCCTTTACATGTAAATATGATTTTTACTTAATTGTAAGTTTTTCTTTGAACTGATGAATTCCAGCACAGTTTCTTCCTTGTGCGAGTTGAATTTTCCTTCCCTTATATGGATCCAAACATTAAGGTACTTCTCTCTGCCAATAGTCTTTTATCTTGGGATTAAATTTACCTATGTTTCCTATCTTTAGAAATATATATTGTTTTTCAGAATCAAAGAGTAATTTCTTTTTCATACCAGAGGCAAAGCATATTTACATTTCTTTGTATGAAAAATTTTCACTTTCTGTGTGTCATACTCCTGAGTTGGTATATGATATGTGAGAATCGAAAGCAAGTGCGACAGGATTTCTCCATGTCTCCTACATCTCCAGAGCTAACTGCATTTTTTCTCAAGGAGTCTCTAAGTCTTCCTGTTGATTCGATATGGCTGAATTCATTATAATTAAGACACAACCCACAGCCAAGATCTCCAAACCACATAGCAAGAGCACAGATGGTAAATGAGACTAGATTTCCAGAATGGAGCCAGAAATACAAATTAGTAGATACGTTGAAACTTGCAGCCCTAAACACTTTCCACCAAGAGCTATGACCCTGAATTAAGGGACAACTCAATTCCTCAGGATACTTTCAGCAGACTTGACTTTTATCAAGGCCATGTCTCTAGTACCAAATTTGGTGGCAAAGTAGAAGTTACATCTTACCCAACATTTTGGTGTAAGTTATGGCTGGACATTTTCGAATGAAATTTCTTCATAATGGGAATGGGAATGTTCTCTCATGGTGCCAGGTAAGACAAAGTATTCTTTTTTTTTTTTTTTTCTCACTGTGTGGCCTCTCCCATTGTGGAGCACAGGCTCTGGACGGGCAGGCTCAGCGGCCATGGCTCACGGACCTAGCCACTCCATGGCATGTGGGATCTTCCCAGACTGGGGCATGAACCTGTGTCCCCTGCATCAGCAGGTGGACTCTCAACCACTGTACCACCAGGGAAGCCCGACAAAGTATTCTTACCTCCAAGCCCTATGCAAACAATAATGTCATTCCATAGATACTATGCAAAATACAGCTCCTATGTTTCATTCATTTTACCAGAATGCATATAGTTTTATGCCATTCCTTAACATAATCAGTAACATTCCAACTATGTAAAGCTACACTGAGCAATAAGCTCCAAATTTCAAATTAAGAAGGAATTCGCTGGTGGTCCAGTAGTTAGGATGGGGTGCTTTTGCTGCCGGGCCCAGGTTCAATCCCTGATTGGGGAACTAAGACCCTGCAAGCTGCGGGTGCAGACAATAAAATAAAATAAAATAAATACAAACTGCCAATTTAGGATGGGAAAATTTGGGAGTGCCTCAGAAAACTCACTAGAATAACACACACTCTCTCTTTCTACACACACACACATTGGGGAACTAAGACCCTGCAAGCTGCGGGTGCAGACAATAAAATAAAATAAAATAAATACAAACTGCCAATTTAGGATGGGAAAATTTGGGAGTGCCTCAGAAAACTCACTAGAATAACACACACTCTCTCTTTCTACACACACACACACACAAACGCAAGTTACTCTTGATGAATTTGTTTTAACAATGTCTGATAATGTATAAAAACAAGTATATAAAATAATATAGAAAATAAAATTTAAGTAGCATAAAGATAATCTATAAAATAATATTAAAATAACATAATATTTGTTTAAAATATTTTAAAAAAATTTTAATATTCTTTCTGGGAAGCATAATGGAAGTAGACTTAGCCTGGACATTATAAGATTATATATAAGATTATATATACGAAGATTTTGAAGGGTGGAGAAAAGTAGACTGGCTAGGGACTTCAAGACCCAATAAATGACAGGTTGGTGAGTTCTCTGGGTTTCTTTTAGCCTCATATATCTCATACTTGGAGTAGAAGATGCCGGATATCCAGAAATGCCAGTGGGATTAAACAAAAAGTCCCAACACAATTGTGCTATTTCTAACCAAAGACCAGGAAAAGAGCAGGACAGAAAAGCATCAAAACAGAAAACTTTCAGACTATAATTACTCTACTCCAACCAAACACCACAGAAAACTCCACCCTCACCAGGCTATTGCAAGGCATCTCAACCACCTCACTTGTGTGTTATCAGAGAAGGCTAAGTAGGGATCTTGGTCATTCATCCTTGCCAGGCTGCAAAAGACCTCCCCATCCACAGTATCAGTGGAGACAACATGGGGACCCTAGACTTCTAAGCTCATCCAACATTAACCAGACACCCCGTTTCCTCCCCTCTAGTGTGATATCAGAGGTGGTCTAGTTGGGAGTCAGGACTTTCACCACTGCCCAAGAGTTATAAGGCCACCACTGCTCCTCCTCATTGTCAGTGGAGGCTATGTATGGAGCAGTAATTAGGCAGCTATACTTTTCACAGTCAGGCAGTTATTACTTTTTTAATCCTAGTGGAGAGTCAGAACTCCCATCCCTGCCTGAGCAGTAGTGAGTTCCCTTACCCTCACATGCAAATAGATGCCAACAAGGGAACCTGGATCTCTACCCATAAATGGCAGTAATGAGTCAGAGTTGCCTCATCCTCTGTTGGGATGGTATCAATGAATGCCAGCTAAAACAAAAGTTTTGAATAAGATATGGGGTCTCATAATATACTACTCAAAATGTCAAGGTGTAAATCAAAAATCACTCATATCAAGAACCAGGAAAACCTCACTTGAGTGATCAAAGATGAAGACAATAACACCAAGATGACAGACATGTTAAAATTATCTGACAAAGGTTTTAAAATAGCCATCATAAAAAGGCTTCCACAAATCATTACAAACATGCTGAAAGCAAATGAAGGAATAAAATTACCACCAAAGAAATAGAAGATAAGAAAAAGAACCAATGGAAATTTTAAAATTGAAAAATACAATAACTGAAATTCTAAAAATGGATGGGCTCAGTAGTGAAATGAAAGGGTGGAAGGAAAGGATCAGTGAACTTAAAGATAAAACAATAGAAATTACCCAGTCTGAACAACAGAGAGAAAATAAACTGAAAAAGATAATAAACAGAGCTACAGAAATCTGAGATTATAAGAAAAGATCTAATATTCATGCTAGTAGAGTTCTGAAAGGAGAGGAAAAAGAGGAGAGGGCTGAAAAAATCTCTAAATTTAGCAAGAGACGCAAACCTATAGATTCAAGAAGCTGAATGGACCCACACACAGGATAAAGCTGAAGAAAATCGCATCAAGATACATCATAATTAAGCTTTTGAAAGCTAAATACAAAGAAAATAATCTTGAAAGCAGCCAGAGAAAATGCCGCCTCACTTTTTATTTTTTTAACATCTTTATTGGAGTATAATTTCTTTACAGTGGTGTGTTAGTTTCTGCTTTATAACAAAGTGGATCAGTTATACATATACATATATTCCCATATCTCTTCCCTCTTGCATCTCCCTTTAGGTGAAAAACAATTTGAATGACAACGGATTTCTCTTCAGAAACAATGAAGGCCAGAAAAAGTGGCAAAATGTTTTTCAAGTAATGAAAGAAAAGAACTGTAAACCCATAATTTCTACATCCAGACAAAATATCCATCATTATTAAAAGAGATATCAAGACATTCTCAGGTAAAGGAAAGCGAAAAGGATATTTTTCCAGCAGGCTTACCTAAAAAATCGTCTAAGAAAATTGTTTATATAAAGGAAATAATGATATAAGGAGTAATTTTGGGGGAGAGAATTCAAGATGATGAAGTAAGAGGACATGGAGCTCACTTCCCCCAATGAACGCAACAAAAATACACCTACATATGGGACAATTCTCACTGAAAATTAACTGGAAACTGGCAGAAGGACTCCTGTACAATTAAGGCTGTAAGAAAGATCCACACGTAATTGGGTAAGACAGCAAGAAGAGTGATCTGGTCAAGGCCTGTGCCCCTGAGGAGACTTGGAGGAAGAGAGAGATTGGAGGAGCAGTCACCCACGCTGGGGAGTGAGTGAGTCAAGCCACAGACTGGGTATCTCACTCCTGGGATCCTCCACATAGGAGACAAGCCCCGTTGGCTTGTTGGACAAACTCTGGGACAGATAGAAAGGCTGGAGAAGCCTGGACTCTGCTCATGATGAGTGCAGAGGTGCTGGCTTGCTCAGAGACAAGGTGGAGAGAGGTCTGCCCTAGCAGCCACCAGGTTTCCCATGTTCCCCCACTCTAGCTGAGTGAACACTCTGGCCCTGCTCACTCCATGCCACTACGTAGCATTAGATCTGGGGTGGCTGTGGCTGGGGAAAAGATGCAACCGTGGGCTGCACCTGAGTGGAGCTGCAGACACCTACACAAGCAGAGCATCGTACCTCTCTAGGTGCAAGAGCTTGACTTGTTTCAGCAAAACCCTCCTTTAAGACAAAGTTCCTGGCAGAGGGAGAAGGAAAAACACACACTTAAAAGGAACAGTGCCAGCTTGAGTCTGACCCTTAGGGCTTCCACTCCAGCAGTGTGGGAAGAGACCCCACTCTGAATAGGGCAGTGATGTCCTTTCAGCAGAGAGGAAGTCCCACCTCACGACCTGTGCATACTTTACCTCACTGATCTCCAGCACCATCCCCTACAAAGGTGATAGCCACCAGTACACCCTGAGGAAAGGGGTGACAGGCAACCACATCAAATCCTATCCTACCACCAAAGGAACTGGGCACATGCAGTCTGCATAGGGACACTCCCACATAAGAACACCCCATCAATACTGCAATAGGTAACTGTTTCACCTAAATTCATAGAGACAGAGAAAGTTAAGTAAAATGAAAAGGCAGAGGAATTACTCTCAATTGAAAGAGCAAGATAAAAACATTGAAAAAATAATGAAACAGAAATAAAAGATTTACCAGATAAAGAATGAAAAACATTGGTAATAAAAATGTTAACTGAATTAGGGGAGAGAATTGATCAAAACAGCGATTATTTTAACAAGGAAGTAGAAAATATAAAAAAAGACCAAATCAAAAATAGATAATTTGATATCTGACATAAAAAATCACAATAGAAGTAATGAATAGTAGACTAAGTGATACAGAGGAATCCATTAACAGATCTGGAAGATAGAATAATGGAAATCACCCAATGAGAAGAGCAGAAAGAAAAGCAAATTTAAAAAATGAAAGCAAGTTAGGAGATTTCTGAGATAACATTAAGTATAATACAATTCACATTATAGGGGTTCCAGAAGGAGGAGAGAGAGAAGGTTATCAAAAATGTATGTGAAGAAATTATGGCTGGAAAACTCCTAAACTTGAAGAAGGAAACAAATATCCAGGTACAGGAAGCACAGAGGGTCCCAAACAAGATGAACACAAACAGACCTACACCAAGACATATCATAATTAATATGGCAAAAGTTTCAGATAAACAGAGAAGTCCAAAGGCAGCAAGAGAAAAACAGTCATATACAAGGGAATCCTCATAAGGTTATCTGCTGATTTATCTGCAGAAACTGCAGGCCAGAAGGGAGTTGCATGATATATTCAAACTGCTGAAAGGGAAAACCCTGAAACCTAGGATACTCTATCCAGCAAGATTATCATTTAGAATAGAAGGAGAGATAAAGAATTTCTCAGACAAGCAAAACATAAAAGAATCAGTACTAAACCTACCATAAAAGAAATGTTGAAGAGTGTTCTCTAAATGGAAATAAAGTAAGAAACTATTGGAAGGGAACCCTTCTACACTGTTTGAGGGAATGTAAATTGATGAAGCCACTATGGAAAATAGTATGGAGTTTCTATAAAAAACTAAAAATAGAGTTACCATATGATCAAGCAATCCCACTCCTGGGCATATATCCAGAAAAGATGAAAACTCTAATTTGAAAAGATACATGCACCCCAGTGTTCATGGCAGCACTACTTACAATAGCCAAGACATGAAAGCCACCTAAATGACTATATATATAGCTCAGCCATAAGAAAGAATGAAATCATGTCATTTGCAGCATCATAGATGGACCTGGAGATTTATATACCAAGTGAAGTGAGTCAGACAGGAAAAGACAAATATCATATGATATCACTTATATGTGGACTCTAAAAAAAGATACAAAAGAACTTATTTACAAAACATAAATAGACTCACAGACATAGGGAAAAAACTATGGTTACCAAAGGGGAAAAGGGAGTGAGGGATAAATTATGGATTTTGGGATTAAGAGATACACACTACCTATGCATAAAATAAACAACAAGGACTTACTGTAGAGCACAGGGAATGATATTCAATATCCTGTAATAACCTATAATGGAAAATAATCTGGAAAAGAATGGATATAGGTATATACATGTATAGCTGAATCACTTTGCTGTACAACTGAAATATTGTAAATCAACTACACTTCAATTTTAAAAGTTACATTAAATTAACTCTTTTTTGAAAAAAGAACCTATTGGAAAGGGAAAATCCCACAAGAAAAGGAAGATCTACAGTAAGGATTGAAGATTCCTTAAATAAACTGGCATGTAGGTTAAAAGACAAAACATTTTTTAAAGATACATGTACCACAGTGTTCATTGCAGCACTATTTACAATAGCCAGGATATGGAAGCAACCTAAGTATCCATCAACAGATGAATGGGTAAAGAAGATGGGGCACATATATACCATGGAATATTACTCAGCCATAAAAAGAAACGAAATTGAGTTATTTGTAGTGAAGTGGACGGACCTAGAGTCTGTCATACAGAGTGAAGTAAGTCAGAAAGAGAAAAACAAATACCATATGCTAACACATATATATGGAATCTAAAAAAAAAAAAAAAGAAAGAAAGAAAATGTTCTGATGACCCTAGGGGCAGGACAGGAATAAGGATGCAGACGTAGAGAATGGGCTTGAGGACACGGGGAAGGGGAAGGGTAAGCTGGGACGAAGTGAGAGAGTGGCACTGACATATATACACTACCAAATGTAAAATACATAGCTAGTGGGAAGCAGCCACATAGCACAGGGAGATCAGCTCAGTGCTTTGTGACCACTAGAAGGGTGGGATAGGGAGGGTGGGAGGGAGATGCAAGAGGGAGGGGATATGGGGATATATGTACACATATAACTGATTCACTTTGTTATACAGCAGAAACTAATACAACATTGTAAAGCAATTATACTCCAATAAAGATGTTAATAGAAAAAGACAAAACATTTTTTAAAGCAAGTATAACTAAAATAAAGAGTTAAGGGATAAGCATAATGATGGAAAATATGACTTCAAAAACAAAATGTGAGGGGGGAGAAGAAATATAGATCTTTTAGAATGTGTTAAATCTTAAACAACCATAAGTTTAACACCAGTGGAAATGATTATGGGTCAACATAAATGAACCACATGATAACCACAAAACAAGAACAGCAAACACACAAAAACCAAAAAGAAAGGAACCAAAGCATATTACTAAAGAAAATCATCAAACCACAATGCGAGAAGCAGAAAGAATAAAAGAACAGGGAAGAACTACAAAAACAACTGGAAAAATGTAATAAAATGGCAATAATTACATACCTATCATTAATTACTTTAAATGTCAGTGTACTAACTGCTCCAATCAAAGACAGAGTGGTTGATTGGATTAAAAAAAAACAACAACAACCCTTCAATGTGCCACCTACAAGAGACTCACTTCATGACTAAAAAATCCACAAAAACTGAAAGTGGGAGTATAGAAAAAGTTATTTCATGCAAACAAAAATGAAAATAAAACAGAGGTAGCAATACCCATATCAGAAAAGATAGATTTTAAACAAAGGCTATAAAAAAGACAAAGAAGGGCATCATATAATGATAAAGGGATTAATGAAAATAGAGGATATTCACTCAAAATATATACACCCAATACAGGAGCACTTAAGTATATAAAGCAAACGCTAACAGACAAAATGGGAGAAATTATAAATAATACCATAATATTAGGGGACTTTAATACTCCACTGACATCAATGGACAGATCATCCAGATAGAAAGTAAATAAGAAAACAGTGCTCTTAAATGACAGAATAGAACAGTTGGACTTAATAAGTATCTATAGGACATTACATCCAAAAACAGCAAAATATACATTCTTTTCAAGTGCACATGGAATGGTCTCCAGGACAGATCACATGTTAGGCCACAAAACAAGTGTCAACAAATTTAAGGGGATAGAAATTATATCAATCATTTTTTCCAACCACAATGCTATTAAACTAGAAATCAATTACAGAATTAAAAATGGAGAAAACAGAAACATGTGGAGACTAAACAACATACCACTGAAAATCCAGTGGGTCAATGATTAAATCAAAGAGGAAATCAGAAATTACCTCAAGGCAAATGATAATGGAAACACAACTTTCCAAAATCTATGGGATGCAGTAAAAGCAGTTCTAAAAAGGAAGTTTATAGTGAAACAGGCCTACCTGAAGAAATGAGAAAACTCTCAAACAATCTGACATTCCACCTAAAACAACTGGAGGAAGAAGAACAAAGTCCAAAGTGAGCAGAAGGAAGTTAATAATAAAGATCAGAGAGGAAATGAATAAAATAGAAATCAAAAAAAGAAAAGATAAATGAAACTAAGAACTGTTTCTTGAAAAGGTAAACAAATTGATAAATGTTTAGATAAGCTTATGAAGAAGAAAAGAGAGACACATATAAACAGAATAAGAAATGAAAGAAGGGAAAAACCAACCAATACCACAGAGATACAAAAAATCATAAGAGAATACTATAAACAGCTATATGCCAACAAATGGGACAACCTGGAAGAAATGGACCAATTTCTAGAAACATATAACCTGCCAAGATTGAATAAAAAAGAAACAGAGAATTGGAACAGTCTAATCACTAGAAGTGAAATTGAATTTGTAATTCAAAAACAAAAACAAAAACTCCCAGTAAACAAAAGTTCAGGACTGGAGAGCTTCACAGGGGAATTCTACCAAACATATGAAGAATTAATACTATCTTTTTTAAACTATTCCAAAAAAATGAAGAAGGAATACTAACAAATTAATTCTAGGAGGCCACCATTATTCATATACAAAAACAAGAGAAAGACACTACATAAAAGAAAATGACAAGCCAATATTTTTGGTGAATAAAGATGCAATAGTCCTCAACAAAATATTAGCAAACCAAATCCAGCAACGTATATAAAACATCATACACCATGATCCATTTGAATTTATTCCAGCGTCAAACGGATGGTTCAATGTTTGCAAATCAATCAGTGTGATACATCACATTAACAGAAGGAAGTATGAAAACCACATAATCATCTCAGTAGTTGCAGAAATAATCATTTGGCAATGCTATCCATTCATGATAAAAACTCTCATCAAAGTAGGTATAGCAGGAACATATCTCAACATAATAAATAAAGGCTATTTATTGAAAAACTACAGCCAACATCATATACAATGGCAAAATGTTGAAAGCCTTCCCACTAAATTTAGGAACAAGACAAGGATTGCCACTCTCACCACTTCTATTTAACATGGTATTAGAAGTCCTAGCCACAACAACAAGACAAGGGAAAGAAATAAAAATGTATCCAAATTGGAAGGGAAGAGGTAAAACTGTCACCATTTGGAGATGACATGATAATTTATATAGAGAACCCTAAAGTCTCCACCCAAAAAATATAAGAATTAATTTTTTAAAATTAGAAAGGTTGCAGGATTAAAGATTTGTGTACAGAAATATGTTGCATTTCTATACACTAATAATGAAACACGAGAAAGAAAAAGAAAAAAACACCATTTAAAATCCCATCAAAAAGAGCAAAATACCAGGAATAAACTTAACCAAGGAGGTGGAAGACCTATACTATGAAAACTTGAAATATTAATGAAGGAAATTAAAGATGATATAAAGAAATGGAAAGATATCTCATACTCTTGGACTGGAATAATAATTATTGCTAAAATGGCCATACTACCTAAAGCAATCTACAGATTTAATGTAATTCTGTTGAAATATGCATGATCTTTTTCACAGAACAAGAACAAATATTTCTAAAATTCACATGGAACCACAAAAGTTGCTGAATTACTGAAGCAATTGTGAGAAAAAAATAACAAAGCTGGAGGTATAATCTTCTCAGTCATACTATATTACAAAGCTACAGTTAACAAAACAACATGGTTCTGTCACAGAAACAGACACATACATCAATGGAACAGGATAGAGAGCCCAGAAATAAACCGAGTCACCTATGGTCAATTAGTCTATGTCAAAGGAGGCAAGAATATACAATGGAGAAAAGACAGCCTCTTCAATAAGTGGTGCTGGGAAAACTGAACAGCTACATGTAAAACAATGAGATTAGAACATTCCTTCACACCTTATACAAAAATAAACTCCATATGGAATAAAGACCCAAATGTAGGACCTGGAAACATAAAAATTCTAGAAGAGAACATTGACAGAACACTCTTTGACATAAATCGTGTCTATATATATATATATTGGATTTGTCTCCTAAGGCCAAAGAAATAAGAGCAAAAATAAACAAACCAGACCTAATTAAACTTAAAAGCTATTGCACAACAAGGAAACCATTGATAAAATGAAAAGACAACCAATGGAACGGACGAAATTATTTGCAAATGATGTGACTGACAGGCGGTTAATATCCAAAATATACAAAGAACTCATACAACTCAATATCAAAAGAACAAGCAACCCAATCGAAAAATGGATGGAAGACTTGAATAGACATTTTTCCAAAGAAGACATATAAATGGCTAATAGGCACATGAAAAGATGCTCAACTTTGCTAATCATTAGAGAAATGCAAATCAAAACAAATATGAGATATCACCTCACACTTGTCAGAATGGCTATCATTGAAAAGTCTAGAAATAAATGTTACAGAGGATGTGGAGAAAAGGGAACCCTTATACACTGTTGGTTGGAGTGTAAATTGGTGCAGCCATTATGAAAAACAGTATGGAGGAGTTTCCTCGGAAAACTAAACGTAGAACTATCATATGATCCAGCTATTCCAATCCTCAGTATATATCTGGAAACAATGAAAACACTAATTTGAAAAGATATAGGTACCCCAATGTTCACAGCAGCACTATTCACAATAGCCAAGACACAAAAGCAACACAAGAGCCCAACAAAAGGTGAATGGATAAATAAGATGTGATATACACATACAATGGAATGTTACTCAGTCATACAAAGGAATGAAATTCTGCCATTTGCAGCTACTTGGATGGACCTGGAGAGTATTATGCTTATTGAAATAAGCCAGACAGAGAAAGACAAGTACTGTATAATGTCACTTAAGTGTAGCATCGAAAAAATAATGCAAATGTATGTATGTGCAAACAGAAGCAGATTCCAAAATATAGAAGACCAATTTATGATTACCAAAGGGGAGAAAGAAGAAGGGAGGGAAAATCTAGGGGTATTGAATTAGCTGATATAAATTACTATGTATAAAATAAACAACAAGGATATATTGTATAGCACAGGGAATTATAGCCATTACCTTTCAATAATTTATAATGGAGTATAATCTGCAAAATACTGAATTCCTATGCTATGTACTTGAAACTAATATAATATTGTAAATCAAATATACTTCAAAAGAACAAAGTAATTTTGGTTACTGTAGCTTTGTAGTGTAGCCTAAAGTCAGGGAGTGGGATTCATCCTGCTCTGTTCTTCTTTATCAAAATTGGTTTGGCTATTTGGGGTCTTTTGTGTTTCCATACAAATTTTAAAATTATTTGTTCTATCTCTGTGTAAAATGCCATTGATATTTTCATAAGGATTGCATTGAATCTGTGGACTGCTTTGGGTAGTTTGGTCATTTTAACAATATTAATTCTTCCAATCCAAGAAAATGATGTATCTTTCCATCTGTTTGTGTCATTATCAATTTATTTCATCAGTGTCTTATAGTTTTCCAAGTACAGTTATTTTGTCTCCTTAGGTAGGTTTATTCCTAGGTATTTTATTCTTTTTGATGCAGTGGTAAATGGGATTGTTTTCTTACTTTATCTTACTCATAGTTCATTGTTAGTGTATAGAAATGCAACAGGTTTCTGTATATTAAACTTGTATCCTGCAACTTTACTGAATTCATTGATGAGCTCTAGTAGTTTTCTGGTAGCATCTTTAGGCTTTTCTATGTATAGTATCATATCATCTGCAAACAGTGACAGTTTTTCTTCTTCCTTCTCAATTTTGATGCCTTTTATTTCTTTTTCTTGTCTGACTGCTGTGGCTAAGACTTCCAGTAGTATATTGAATAAATGTGGCAGGAATGGGATTCCTTGCATTGTTCCTGATCTTAAAGGAAATGCTTTCAGCTTTTCACTGTTGAGTATGATGTTAGCTGTGGGTTTGTCATACATGGCCTTTATTATGTTGAAGTATGTTCCCTCTATGCCCACTTTCTCAAGATTTGTTATCATAAATAGATGTTGAATTTTGTCAAGAGCTTTTTCCGCATCTATTGAGATGATCTTATGATTTGTATTCCTCAATTTGTTTATGTACTGTATCACACTGATTGATTTGCAGATATTGAAAAATCCTTGCATCCCTGGGATAAATCCCACTTGATCATGGTGTATTTTAATGTATTGTTGGATTTGGTTTGCCGATAATTTGTTAAGAACTTTTGCATCTATGGTCATCAGTGATACTGGCCTACAATATTCTTTTTTTCTTGTATCTTTGTCTTGCTTTGGGATCAGGGTGATGCTGGCTTCATAGAATGAGATTGGAAGTGTTCTCAGCTTTGCAATTTTTGGAATAGTTTGAGAAAGATAGTTGGTAACTCTTCTTTAAATGTTTGGTAGAATCCACTTTTTTAATAAATTTATTTATTCATTTAATTTTAAAAAATTTATTATACTTATTTATTTTTGTCTGCATTGGGTCTTCGTTGCTGTGCATGGGCTTTCTCTAGTTACAGTGAGTGGGGGCTACTCTTTGTCGCGGTGCATGGGCTTTTCATTGCTGTGGCTTCTCTTGTTGTGGAGCATGGGCTCTAGGCACATGGGCTTCGGTAGTTGTGGCTCACGGGCTCTAGAGCACAGGCTCAGTAATTGTGGTGCATGATCTTAGTTATTCATGGCATGTGGGATCTTCCCAGACCAGAGATCAATCCCTTGTCCCCTGCATTGGCAGGTGGATTCTTAACCACTGTGCCACCATGGAAATCCCTAGAATTCACTTTTGAAGCCATCTGGTCTTGGACTTTTGTTCGTTGAAAGTTTTAAAATTTCTGATTCAATTTCATCACTGGTAATTTGTCTGTTCATATTTTCTATTTCTTCCTGCTCAGTCTTCAGAGATTGCACATCTCTGAGAATTTATTTTTTCTAGGTTGTCCATTTTATTGGCATATGGTTGTTCATAGTAGTCTCTTATGATCCTTTGTATTTCTATAATGTCAGTTGTAACTTCTCCCTTTTCTTTTCTGATTTTATTGATTTGGGGTCTCTTCCCTTTTTTCTTGATGAGTCTGGCTAAAGGTTTATCAATCTTGTTTGTCTTTTCAAAAAAGCAGCTTTTAGTTAATTTATTTTTCTATTGCTTTTTAAGTCTCTATTTCATTTATTTCTACTCTGATTTTATGACTTCTTTTTACTACATTTGGGGTTTGTTTTTCTTTTATTTTCCTAGTTCTTCCAGGTGTAAAGTTATATTGTTTATTTGAGATTTTTCTTGCTTACTGAAGTAAGCTTGTATTGCTATAAACTTCCCTGTTAGATCTTCTTTTGTGGCATCCCATGGGTTTTGGATTGTTGTGTTTCTCTTTACATTTATCTCTTGGTATTTTTTATTTCCTTTTTGATTTCTGCAGTGATCCAATGTTTTTTAGTAGCATATTTTTTAGCCTCCACGTGTTGGTGTGTTTTGCAGTTTTTGTTATCTTGTAGTTGACTTCTACTCTCATATCTTTGTGGTTGGAAAAGATGGTTGATAATATTTCAATTTTCTTAAATTTACCAAGTCTTGTTTTGTTATCCTGGAGAATATTCCATATGCATTAGAAAAGAATGTGTTCTTCTTCTATTGGATTGAATGTTCTATATGTATCTATTAAATTCATTTGGTCTAATGTGTCATAAAAGACCACTGTTTCCTTATTGATTTTCTATCTGGATGATCTATCCATTGATGTAAGTGAGGTATTAAAGTCCCCTACTATTATTGTATTAGTGTCTCTCCCTTTATTTATGTTAATAGCTACTTTATATATTTAGGTGCTTCTCTGTTGGGTGCATAAATTTTTACAAATATTATAACCTCTTGTTGGACTGACCCCTTTGTCATTAACCAATACCTTTCTTTGTTTTTTGTTATGGTTTTGTTTTAAAGGTTATTTTGTCTGATAAGAATATTGCTACATCAGCTTTCTTTTCTTTTTATTTACATGAAATGTCTTTTTCCATCCCCTCACTTTCAGTCTATGTGTGTCTGTACATCTAAGATGAGTCTATTTTAGGCAACACATAGATGGGTCTTTTTTTGTGTGTGTGCATTCAGTTACCCTACATCTTTTGATTGGAGTATTTTGTCTATTTTACATTTAAAGTAATTATTGATAGGCATGTACTTATTGCCATTTTGTTAATTGTTTTCTGGGGTTTTGTTGTAGGTCTTATCTGTTCCTATTTCCTTCTCTTGATTTCTTTCCTTGTGGTTTGATGGATCACTTTAGTAATATGTTTGGATTACTTTCTCTTTATTTTTTGTTTATCCATTGCAGTTTTTAGGTTTGTGGTTACCATAAAATTCATATATATTGACCTGTATATATAGCTTTATGTTTTAAGCTTATAGTCCCTTAAGTTCAAAGGCATTCTAAAAGCACTATATTTTCACTCCCCCTCCCCACTTTTCATATTTTTGGTTTCATATTTTGCATCTTTTTATTTTGTGTATCTCTTAATTACTTATTGAAAGTATGCTTGATTATATGACTATTGTCTTTTAACCTTCATACTATCTTTTTAAGTGGCTGATCCACTGACTTTCATATATATTTTCCTTAACCAGTGAGATATTTTTCTTTCATATTTTTCCTTATTTCTAGTTGTGGTCTTTTCTTTTTCACTTAAAGAAGATCCATTAACATTTCTTGTAAGGCTGGTTTAGTGGTGATGAACTTTAATTTATGCTTCTCTGGAAAATTCTTTATCTCTCCTTCAATTCCGAATGATAATCTTTCTGGGTAGAGTATTGTAGGTTGTAAGATTTTTCCTTTAACACTTTAAATATATCCTGCCACTCCTTTCTGGCCTGCAAATTTTATTCTGAAAAGTCAACTGATAGTCTTATGGGTGTCTTCTTATAGGTAACTTATAGGTTGCTTTTCTCTCATTGCCTTTAAGATTCCCTCTTTATAGACTTTAACTTTTGTAATTTTATTTATAATTTGTTTTGGCATGGATATCTTTGGGTTCAACTTGTTTGGGACTCTCTGTACTTCCTGTGCCTGGATGTCTGTTTCCTTCCCTAGGTTAGGGAAATTTTCAGCCTTTATTTCATCAGATAAATTTTCTGTCCTTTTCTCTCTCTTTTCCTTTTGGGATCTCTATAATGGAAATGTTAGTATGCTTGATGTTGTTTCACCATCCCATAAAATCTGACTTTTTAAAATTCTTTTTTTTAATTTTTACTGTTCTGATTGTGTAATTTCCAATATTCTATATTCTAGATTGCTTATCCATTATTCTGTAACATCTAATTTGCTGTTGATACCCTCTAGTGTATTTTTGATTTCAGTTGTTGTCTTCTTCAGTTCTGATTGGATTTTTATTATATTTTCTAAGTCTCTATTGAAGTTCCCACTGAATTCCTCCATTCTACTCCCAAGTTCATAGAGCATTCTTATGACCACTTCCTTGAAGTCTTTATCAGGTAAATCATTTATCTCTGTTTCAATAGGGATTTTTCTTGTTGTTTCATTTGGAACGTATTATTCTGTCTCCTTATTTTGTTTGACTTTTGGTTTATGTTTCTATGAATTAGGCAAAACAGCTACTTCTGATCTTGAAAAAATTGCCTTGTGTGGAAACGTTCCCTGTGTAGATGGCTTGTGCCTTATGGCTTTGGAAAGTCAGCTGAAGCTGGAGCAGACACTGGAGAGTGCTGTGACTGAGGCTGAATTGGTGTGGGAGCTGGGACTGGAGTGAGCCCTGGCAGGGGCCAGTCCCTGGGCAGCACCTCAAAAAGTTCATCTTGGTGGGGCACTTGGAGCTGAATCAAGTGTAAGCCAGGTGGATTTCCTGGGGGAACTCAAACAATGTTACTCACCAGCACCTCCAAACCCACAGAGGGCTCCAGCAGTTCCCTGCACATTTGGCAGAAGCTCTAGGGTTAGTAAATGGATCTTCTTCCTGTATAGTCCAAGTGCCCTTTAATCTTCTGTTTTTTCACTGTGTCCTAGGGCAGATGAGTCTACACTCAGGTCCCTCAGCAATACCTCTCTCTACTGCAGGTTACTGCATTAGGGGTGAGGTTCCCATGGATACTGTGTCTCCATCTTTCCTACCCATTTCTATGTGGTCCTTCCATGTGCATTAGCTGTTCCATCAGCCCTCGGGTCTTCTTCAGTGACAATTGCTCTGTATGTAGGTGTAGATTCAGTGTGTTCATGGGAGGACGTGAGCTCAGTGTAATTCTACACTGCCATCTTGGTCCCCTCTCATGAGTTCTTTATATATTTTGGATATTAGCTTCTTATCTGATACATGGTTTGCAAATCCTTTCTCCTATTCCATAGATTGCTTTTTCATTTTTTCTTTTGCTGTGCAGAAGCTTTTTAAGTGTGCTATAATACCACTCCTTGACTTTTGCTCTTGTTTCTTGTGCTTTTGGTATCATATCTAAAAAATCACCACCAATACCAATGTCAAGGAGATTTTCCCCTATGTTTTCTTCTAGAATTTTTACAATATCAGGGGTTACATTTAAGTCTCTAATCCATTTTGAGCTAATTTTTATGAGTGTAAAATAAGGTTGCAATTTTATTTATCTGAATGTGATTATCCAGTTTTCCCTGCACCATTTATTGAAGAGACTATTCTTTCCCCATTGAGTGTTCTTGGTTCTGTTGTGAAATATTAGTTGACCATAAATGCTGGGGTTTATTTCTGGGCTCTCTATTCTGTTCCATTGGTCTATGTATTTATTTTTATGCCAGTACCATACTGTTTTAATTACTGTAGCTTTGTATTATAATTTGAAATCCAGAGGTGTGATGCCTCTGGCTTTCTCATGATTTCCTTGGCTATTTGGGGTCTTTTGTGGTTTGATATAAATTTTAGGACTTTTTTCTATTTCTGTGAGAAATGCCATTGGAATTTTGATTAAGATTGCATTGAATGATCAACAGTATTCTGCTCTGTGTAAATTCTGATGGACTTATTTGCAAAGCAGAAATAGAGACACAGATGTAGAGAACAAACGTATGGATACCAAGGGTGGGATGAATTGGGAAACTGGGAGTGTATTAGAAATAAAAAAGAGGAGGCAAATGAAACTGATGATAGTCTAGATAGAAAACTGTTTTAATGACCTATGTTGAGTCTTAAAACACTCCCAGGCTCCCGACTTTGAGAAGTGATACTATCAATAACCAAAAGGCCCAGTGAAAGATAATAAAGATTAGAATTCAGATAGGCCATTATTCATTTAATGAAGTTTTTGATCTCTAAAGACAGGTGACTTGGGATATTGGAACATTTATAAACACTTAAGTCAGTCCCACATTTGAATCCCAACTCAGGCATTTATAATTGTGTAACCTTGAACAATTTGAATTACAAATTAATTGTGACAATGTTTTATATAGTGCCTGACACATAGTAAGCACTTAATAAATATTAGCCTTCTTCTTTTTACTTAGGAGTGAAAAAGATGCTCACTCTCCACATTTATTTAATACTTAGGAAAATGATTTTCAAAGTTCTAAGAAATTCCTGGGATTTTTTCCTTTATTGCTACTGATTACTGCATGTGAACTTTGCATAAATAAACTAATTCATGGAATTGATAAACAAGTGAAGTCATTTCCAAGTATATAATCACCAAGTTAAGGGTTTTTTTCATGTTTGAGCACATGTTAGGTGGCATCCCTTCTTATTGGTCAGGTGGAGTAGTACAGCTCAGCTCAATATAACACATCAAATACAAAGATGAGAATAAGGAAAAAAAGAGTTCCATTGTGATATTTGTACATGAAAAGTGAAAATCTCTACAAATGAAAAGAAAATTATTATTCATGGTAGTAGTGCTAATGAGAAGGAGAGATTCTGAAGTTAAAAGAATACTTTAAAGTGATTCACTGAAAAGTAAGCTGTTGGTGAGAACTGTAATTCTCAATAGTCATTACTTAGTGTATTTTAATTCTCTTTTTGCCAAAAGTTTTAAATTCAGATTTTAGGAGACTGTCAAGAGATAATACCTCATTCTATAACATTAGAAAGGAAGATGAATTTTACCCAAATATATTGCTCCATCTAACTTTGTTAGAATTTTTGTTTCCTAAAGTAGAGAAAAATTATATAAAAGTATTTCCTAGTGACACCTGGTTCCACACCAAGAAAATATTGTGTTATATCTTACTTGTTTCCTTTCCCTATGAATAGCATTCCTAACTCATTTCATATCAATTAGATGTTTGAATAATAATTTCTACACCAATTATGAACTCAAAAGTAGAAGTGGATACTGTGATAAGACTACCTTCATGAACTTAATAATATTTAAATATAACTCCTTAACTAAAGTGTGATGAATAACTCCTAACTCTTCCCCCCAAAATTCCATGTTGTTCACATTGTTCCCTAGTCTGTTATTTTCCATTTCTCCAATCCTACCCATCCTTCAGGACTATGCTGCAATGATTTAGCTACCTCTGATCTTATCAACAAAGAACTCCTTCTCTGAGGGTCATTACCTGTAATAAAAAGTTAAAGGTAGATGCAAAAATTTAAGTATATTTTTGTTAAAGATAAGGTACTGTATATAGATTTTCACATTTTCCACATGTGTTATCTTGTTCATGCATCTAGATTGTTGGTCCCTCAAAGTCAGATATTACTTCTTTTTTTAAATTAACTTTCATTGTAGTTAATTTACAATGTTGTATTAGTTTCTGCTGTACAGCAAAGTGAATTAGTTATACATATACATATATCCACTCTTTTTTAGATTCCATTCACATATAGGACATTATAGAGTATTGAGTAGAGTTCCCGGTATAGTGGGCTCTTATTAGTTATCTATTTTATATAGTAGTGTGTATATGTCAATATACACACATAGTAGTAGTAGTGTGTATAGTAGTGTGTATACACACATATAGTAGTAGTGTGTATATGTCAATTCCAATCTCGAAATTTATCCCTCCCCTCCTTCCCCATTGGTAGCCATAAGTTTGTATTCTACATCTGTGACTCTATTTATGTTGGTTAAATAGGTTCATTTTTACCCTTTTCTTAGATTCCACATATAAGCGATATCATATGATATTTGTCTTTCTCTGTCTGACTTACTTCACTCAGTATAACGATCTCTAGGTCCATCCATGTTGTTGCAAATGTCATTATTTCATTCTACTTTATAGCTGAGTAATATTCCATTGTATATACATGTACCATATCTTCTTTAACCATTCCTCCATCAATGCACATTTAGATTGCTTCCATGTCCTGGCTATTGTAAATAGTGCTGCAATGAAGGTTTGGGTACATGTATCTTTTCAAATTATGGTTTTCTCTGGATATATGCCCAGAAGTTGGATGCTGGATCATATGGTAATTCTATTTTTACTTTCTTAAGGAACCTCCATACTGTTCTCCATAGTGGCTATACCAATTTACATTCTTATTAACAGTGTAGGAGTGTTCCCTTATCTACACACCCTCTCCAGCTTTTACTATTTGCAGATTTCTTGATGATGACCATTCTGACTGGTGTGAGGTGATAACTCATTGTAGTTTGGATTTGCATTTGTCTGATAATTGGTGATGTTGAGCATCTTTTCATGTGTTTGTTAGCCATGTCTATGTCTTCTTTGCAGAAATCTCTACTTAGATCTTCTGCCATTTTTTGGTTGGGTTGTTTGTTTGTTTTTTTATATTGAGATGCATGAGCTGTTTGTAAATTTTGGAGATTAATCCCTTGTCAATCGCATCATTTGTAAAAATTTTCTCCCATTCTGTGGGCTGTCTTTTCGTTTTGTTTATGGTTTCCTTTGCTGTGCAAAAGCTTTTAAGCTTAATTACATCACATTTGTTTATTTTTGTTTTTATTTTCATTACTCTAGGAGGTGGATCAAAAAAGATTTGCTGCAATTTATATCAGAGTGTTCTGCTTATGTTTTCCTCTAAGAATTTTATAATATCTGGTGTTACATTTCAATCTTTAACCCATTTTGAGTTTATTTTTTTGCTTGGTAGTAGAGAATGTTCTAATTGCATTCTTTTACATGTGGCAGTCCACTTTTCCCAGCACCAGTTATTGAAGAGACTCTCTTTTCTCCATTGTATATTTTTGCCTCCTTTGTCATAGATTAGGTAACCATAGGTGTGTGGGTTTATTTCTGGACTTTCTATCCTGTTCTATTGATCTATATTTATGTTTTTGTGCCAGTACCATACTGTTTTGATAACTGTAGCTTTGTAATATAGTCTGAAGTAGGGACCCTGATTCCTCCAGCTCAGTTTTTCTTCCTCAAAATTGCTTTGGCTATTTGGGGTCTTTTGTGTTTCCACACAAATATTAAAATGTTTTTGTTCTAATTCTGTGAAAAATGCTATTGGTAATTTAATAAGGATTGCACTGAATCTGTAGATTACTTTGTATAGTATACTCATTTTGACAATATTGATTCCTCTAATCCAAGAACATGGTATATCTCTACATTGGTTTGCATCATCTTTGATTTCTTTCATCTGTGTCTTATAGTTTTCTGAGTACAGATCTTTGACTCCTTAGGTATGCTTATTCCTAAGTATTTTATTCTTTTTGATGCAAAGGTAAATGGGATTTTGTTTCCATGATTTCTCTTTCTGATCTTTTGTTGTTTGTGTATAGGAATGCAAGAGATTTATGTGTATTAATTTTGTATCCTGCAACTTTACTAAATTCATTGATGATCTCTAGTAGTTTTCTGGTAACATCTTTAGGATTCTCTACGTATACTATCATGTCATCTGCAAACAGTTACTGTTTTACTTATTTTCCAATTTGGATTCTTTTTATTTCTTTTCCTTTTCTGATTGCCATGGCTAGGACTTCCAAAACTATGTTGAATAAAAGTTGAAAGAAGTTATATCCTTGTCTTGTTCCTGCTCTTAGAGAAAATGCTTTCAGATGTTCACCATTGAGAATGATGTTTGCTGTGGGTTTGTCATATAAGACCTTTTTATTATGTTGAGGTATTTTCCCTCTATGCCCACTTTCTGGAGAGTTTTTTATCATACATAGGTGTTGAATTTTGTCAAAAGCTTTTCCTGCATCTATTGAGATGATCATATGGTTTTTATAGTTCAGTTTGTTAATATGGTGTGTCACATTGATTAATTTACATATTTTGAAGAATCCTTGCATCCCTGGGATAAATCCCATTTGATTATAGTGTATGATCCTTTTAATATGGTGTTGGATTCATTTTGCTGGGTTTTTTTTTAAACGTCTTTATTGGAGTATAATTGCTTTACAATGGTGTGTTAGTTTGTGCTTTATAACAAAGTGAACCAGCTACACATATACATATATCCCCATATCTCCTCCCTCTTGCATCTCCCTCCCACCCTCCCTATCCTACCCCTCTAGGTGGTCACAAAGCACCGAGCTGATCTTGTGCTATGTGGCTGCTACCCACTAGTTATATATTTTACATTTGTTAGTATATATAACTCCACGCCACTTCTGTCTTTGTCCCAGCTTACTATTCCCTCTTTTCTTGAGGATATTTTTTTGTCTATTTTCATCAGTGATACTGGCCTGTAATTTTCTTTTTTTGTAATATCTTTTTCTCCATTTTGTATAAGAGTGATGGTGGTCTTGTAGAATGATTTTGGGTGTGTTCCTTCCTCAGAAATTTTTTGGAATATTTTGAGAAGGATAGGTGTTAATTCTTCTCTAAATGTTTGATACAATTCGCCTGTGAAGCCACCTGGTCCTGGACTTTTGTTTGTTGGAAGTTTTTAAAGGCATTTTTTTTTTTTTTTTTTTTTTTTGCAGTACGCGGGCCTCTCACTGCCGTGGCCTCTCCCGCTGCAGAGCACAGGCTCCGGACGCACAGGCTCAGCGGCCATGGCTCACGGGGCCCAGCCGCTCCGCGGTATGTGGGATCCTCCCGGACCGGGGCACGAACCCGCGTTCCCTGCATCGGCAGGCAGGCTCTCAACCACTGCGCCACCAGGGAAGCCCCTGTTGGAAGTTTTTAAATCACAGTTTTAATTTCAGTACTTGTGTTTTATCTGTTCATATTTTCTATTTCTTCCTGCTTTAGTCTTGGAAAGTTGTACTTTGCTAAGAATTTGTCCATTTCTTCTAGGTTATCCATTTTATTGGCATACAGTTGCTTGTAGTAGTCTCTTATGATCCTTTCTTTACTGCCAGTTTTAACTTCTCCTTTTTCACTTCTAGTTGTATTGATTTGAGTCATATCCCTTTTTCTTGATGAGTCTCGCTAAAGTTTTATCAATTTTATTTATTTTCTCAAAGAACCAGCTTTTAGTTGCATTGATCTTTGCTATTGTTTTCTTCTCTATTTCATTTATTTCTGCTCTGATATTTATGATTTCTTTTCTTCTACTAACTTTAGGCATTGTTTGTTCTTCTTTCTCTAGTTGCTTTAGGTGTAAGCTTAGGTTGTTTGAGATTTTTCTTGTTTCCTGAGGTAAGATTGTATTGCTGCAAATTTCCCTCTTAGGACTGCCTTTCCTCCCTCCCATAGATTTTCGATTGTCGTGTTTTCATTGTCATTTGTCTCTAGGTATTTTTTATTTCTTATTTGATTTCATCAGTGATCCATTGTTTATTTAGTACCACATTGTTTAGCCTCCATGTTTTTGTGTTTTGTACAATTTTTTCCCTTGTAATTGATTTCTAATCTCATAGCAGTATGGTCAGAAAAGATGCTTGATATGATTTCAGTTTTCTTAAATTTACAAGGTTTGATGTGTGACCCAAGATGTGATCTATTCCAGAGAATATTCCATGTGCACTTGAGAAGAAAGTGTATTCTGCTGCTTTTGGATGGCATATCCTATAGATATCAGTTAAGTCTACGTGGTTTAATGTGTCTTTTAAGGCTTGTGTTTCCTTATTAATTTTATGTCTGGATGATCTGTCCATTGGTGTAAATAGGGTGTTAAATTCCCCCACTAATATTGTGTTACTGTCAATTTCCCCTTTTATGGCTGTTAGCATTTCCCTTATATGTTGAGGTGCTCCTATGTTGAGTGCATATATATTTACAATTGTTATATCTTCTTGAATGGATCCCTTGATCATTATGTAGTCTCCTTCCTTGTCTCTTGTAACAGTCTTTATTGCAAAGTCTATTTTGATTTCCATTTGTATGTATTATCATTTTCCATCCCCTCACTTTCAGTCTGTATGTGTCCCTAGGTCTGAAGTGTGTCTCTTGTAAAAAGCATGTGTACTGGTCTTGTTTTTGTATCCATTCTGCCAGTCTATGTCTTTTGGCTAGAGCATTTAATCCATTTATGTTTAAGGTAATTATTGATATGCATGTTCCTATTGCCATTTTGTTAATTGTTTTCTGTTAGTTTTTCTGGTCTTTTTTCTTCCCTTCCTCTTTTGCTCTCTTCTCTTGTGGTTTGAGGACCATCTTTAGGGTTGTGTTTGGGATGCTTTTTCATTTTTGTGTGTGCATCCATTGAAGTTTTTGTGTTTGCTGTTCCCATAAGGCTTTGATATAGATGTCTATATGTGTACAAGGTTGTTTTAAGTTGCTGGTCTCTTTCTCGCCTAGAGAAGTTCCTTTAGTATTTGTTGTAAACCTTGTTTGGTGTTGCTGATTTCTCTTAACTTTTGCTTGTATGTAAGCTTTTGATTTCTCTAGAAGTGATCTTAGGCAAAATATTCTCTGACATAAATTGTACCAATGTTTCTTAGGTCAGCCTCCCAAGGCAATAGAAATAAAACGAAAAATAAACAAATGGGAATTAATCAAACTTACAAGCTTTTGTGCAACAAAGGAAACCATAAACAAAATGAGAAGGCAACCTACAGAATGGGAGAAAATATTGGCAAATGATGCAACCAACAAGGGCCTAATTTCCAAAATATACAAACAGCTCATATAACTCAACAACAAAAAACAAACAACCCAATAGAAAAATGAGCAGAAGACCTAAATAGACATTTCTCCAAAGAAGAAATACAGATGGCTAATAGGCACATGAAAAGATGCTGAATGTTGCTAATTATTAGAGAAATGGAAACCAAAACTACAGCGAGGTACTACCTAATACCAGACAGAATGGCCATCATTAAAATGTCTACAAACAACAAATGCTGCAGAGGGTGTGGAGAAAAGAGAATACTCCTATACTGTTGGTGGGAATGTAAGTTGGTGAAGCCACTATGGAAAAAAGTATGGAGGTTCCTCAGAAAACTGAAAAAATTGATTTACCATATAACCCATATGTCCTGGTCATATATCCAGACAAAACTATAATTCAGAAAGATTACATGCACCCCTATGTTCATAGCAGCACTATTCACAATAGCCAAGACATGGAAACAACCTAAATGTCCACTGACAGATGAATGGATAAAGATGTGGTACATATATTCAATGGAATACTACTCAGCCATAAAATAGCATAAAATAATATTATTTTCAGCAACATGGATGGACCTAGAAATTATCATACTAAGTGAAATAAGTCAGAAAGAGAAATACAAATACCATAGGATATCACTTATATATGTAATCTAAAATATGACACAAACGAACCTATCTATGAAACAGAAACAGACTCATGGACATAGAGAACAGACATGTGGTTGCCAATGGAGAGGGGTTTGGGGGATGGATGGTGTGGGAGGTTGGGTTTAGCAGATGTAAGCTATTATATATAGAATGGATAAACAAGGTCCTACTGTATAACACAGGGAACTATATCCAGTATTATTTATTCATTATGATAAACCATAATGGAAAATAATATATAAAAAATGTGTATACATATATATGTATACCTGAATCACTTTGCTGTACAGCAGAAATTAACACAACATTGTAAATAAACTATATTTCAATTAAAAAAAATAGTTGCCTAAACCAAACCACAGAGCTATTTGGTTGCATAGGCAAGGCAAGACAGAAATCTACTCTACTATAATAACTGAAGTATGTGGATATTTTGTCAGTCTGACCTCTAGACTAATAGAGAATCACTGTATTTCTGTTGTGTGTCACAGAACCTAGCTCATTTCTAGACATTTAGAAGGTTGTCGATTATAAGGAGAGATATATAATAGATAACAACTACCAGAGCTGAATAACATTATAATAGAAGTTGTTATTATATATGAAATTAAAATGTTATTCATAACTGTATATTATGTGTGGAAGGTTTTTTATGCTGATAAATCTTCCATTCATAGTTTCTCTCTCTCTCTTTCAGTATACAGTGATTTCTGAATCTTTATGAATAGATTACTCTAATAATTTATGGCCTAGTCTATGATTATAGTCTATAAAAATCACGTGGCTCCCTTTTTGTGGAATATCTCAAATAAAATGAATTAAATACTTGTTCTTCATGGGATACTAGTGTGCCCTTTAATCATACTTGCTTTTCATGTAAGAAAGAGGAAGGTTACCTCTGAATAGGAAGGGAAGTGGAAGTGACCTGTGAATAGTACACAGGGTGCTTCATTTGTCCTAGAACATTTTATCAAATGATGGGTACATTCATTTTTATGATATAAGATTTTGTACATTTTGCTTCATCTGAATTATCTTATATTTTTAAGATAAATGAGAAGATATTTTCCATCCTATGTATCCTCTTTTTGAATCTCTGAGAGCAAATATTGTACACTTTTATACAAGGCTTATTAACTTATTTTCCTTACTAGGTCTAAAGTAGAATTGTTTTTTATTTTCCCCTTTTCCATTCATGTAGGATACTGCTCCTTAGCTTGATAGAGTTCTCTTTTATCTTCCTTTAATATTACTTACTTGGGACTTCCCTGGTGTTCTAGAGGTTAAGCATCTGCCTTCCAATGCAGGGAACTCTGGTTCAATCCCTGGTTGGGGAACTAAGATCCCACATGCTGTGGGGCAACTAAGCCTGCACAGAACAACTAAGTCCACATGCTGCAACTACTGAGCCAAAGTGCTCTGGAGCCTGCATGCCACAACTAGAGAGAAGCCCGCATGCTGCAATGAAGAGCCTGCATGCCACAATGAAAGATCCCGCATGCCACAACTAAGACCCAACACAGACAAAAATAAATAAATAAATATTTTTAAAAAAAAATATTACTTAATTGGAAACATGAAAGCTATGCCTCAGTTAACTGCTGGTTGTAAGTCAGCAATTAATGATATTCCATATGTTTATCAAATCATAGCAGGTTTAATTAACCCATACTTTGTTAGTCTCTCAAAGTCCATATAAATAATGTGATTGTGACTAGTACTATAAGTTTCACTCCAATTTTTAAAACAACATATGAATAATTTACATCAGTGATGACAAAATAATTAGTACAGAAAAACAAATTCTGGAGAGTAGAAGAAGCAGTACTTTAGTTCAATATATTAAGTGACTTTCTTCTAACTGAGGATTTCTCTTTGTTTTTTAAATTGAATATAAAAGTATACATTTATATATTTTTAGATCTGGGAATCACATATTTAAACCAAAAGTGAAAATAGACACAGGAATTATTTTATTGTTAAATAAAAATAATATCTGAAAGATATTACAGCACTAGGTTCAATCAATCTAGATATTTAAGGACAGATAGTCTAAAGGAGACAGCCATTTAAATTTATTTCTTGGCTGAGAAAACTGGATATTCATAGGCAAAACATGAAATTTGACCCTTATCACACACCACACATAAAAATTAATTCAAAATGTTGTAAAGACCTAGCTGTAGGAATTAAAACTATAAAGCTCTTAGACAAAAACTTAGATATAAATCTTCATGAACTTGGATTAGGCAGTGTTTTACTTGTATGTCCCCTAAAACACAAGGAATCAAAGACAAATAGATAAACTCTACTTCAATAAAATTAAAAATACTTTTGTTTCAAAGGATACTAGCAGGAAAGTGAAAAGCAATCTACACATTGGGAGAAAGTAATTGCAAATCGTATATCTGATAAAGTTTTAATATCCAGGATATGTGAAGAACTGTTATAATGCAGCCATAAAAACACAAATGACCCAGTTTAAAAATGAGCAAAGGATTTGGATAGATATTTTCCCATATAAAATATACAAATGTCCAAAAAAGTACATGAAAAATGCTCAATATCATTAGTCATTAGGGAAATGTAAGGCAAAATCACAAGATACCTCTTCTTACCCACTAGAATGACTATTTTGTAAAAATTATTTTATTAGTATTATTTTTTATTTTAAAAAATTGAGGCAATGATTTAGAGAAATTGGAACCCTCATATATATATTTTTTTAATATTTATTTATTTAGGCTGCGTTGGTTCTTAGTTGTTGCACACAGGATCTTCGTTGCAGCATGCGGGATCCTTTGTTGCAGCATGTGGACTTCTTAGTTGTGGCATGCACATTCTTAGTTGCAGCATGCACACTCTTAATTGTGGCATGAATGCAGGATCTAATTTCCTGACCAGGGATCGAAACGAGGTCCCCTGCATTGGGAGCGTGGAGTCCTACCCACTGGACCATCAGGGAAGTCCCCCTCATATATTATTGGAGGAAATGTAAAATGGTGTAATTTCTGTGGAAAACAGTTCGGCATTTCCTCAGAAAGTTAAACATAGAATTATCATACTATCCAGCAATTCCACTAATAGGTATATATCCAAGAAGGCTGAAAATATATGCCTACACAAAAAACTTGTACACTAATATTTATAGAAGCATTATTTATAATAGCCAAAACGTGGAACAACCCAAGTATCCCTCACCTGAATAATAAGTAAACAAATGTTATATATCCATGAGATGGAATGTTATACACCCATAAAAAGGAATGAAGTACTGATACATGTTACAACATCAATGAACCTTGAAAACATTTTTTTAATGAAAGAAGGTAGTAGCAAAGCCCAAATAACATATAATTCTATTCATATGAATTGTCCAGAATAGGCATATCTACAAAGATAGAGAGTAGACTGGTGGTTGTCAGGGCTAGGGGCAAATGGGGAGTGGTTGCTAATGGTTATGGGGTTTTGGGAGTGATGCAAATATTATCTAATTGATAGTGGTGATGGCTGCACAACCTTCTGACTATTCTGAAAACCATGAAATTACACATTATTAATAGGCCAATTGTGTAGTAGGTGAATTACACCTCAATAAAAAATATTTCCTATGTAGAACACTATAATTATTGGCTTAATGCAGAAAGTAATTGTAATAACTGTCTTTAGCTTAGGATGTACTGCGACGATCAGCACATGGTCTGTAAACACCCTGGAAGACCTGGTAGTGTGTTGGAGCTAGTTCAAACTTGTTCACAATAATCTATTGTTTGCATACCTTCCCAACCATGGTGGTAGTATCAATATTTACACCACCATATGTAAAAGCCCAAATGAAATTTTTGGCCAACCCAATATTTACACCACCAAAATCAGCAAACACTAGAAATGAGGGCTCCTCTTTTATCCCAAAGAGCCATCTCTTAAAACATTTACCAGCACATCACTGATGAAAGTCCATACCATGTTTCCAGGGAGGCTTCAGGATGATGGAGGTCCAGGAAAAGACTTACAGGGTATTTAGTGACTCTACTACTAGAAGGAAGTGAAAAAGTCTACAGTTCTATGATGAGTGTATGCGGAGCTGAAAGGTATTAAAGGGTGGAGCTAGGCACCTCCTTGTGGTAATTTAAGATTAGCAAGCAACTACTTCAATTGACAGATTAGTTCACAGATGTGCCCACTCACACTACCCTCCCTTCCCAGTCTTGCCTACCCATCAAAACAAACAAAAACATGAAATGATAACAATTTGTTATAATATTAGTGATTTCAGTGATATGACTAAGAGCTGCTCTTAAAAAATATATGACCTTTCATTTAGATTTTTTGGAAATGAGTGCTTTTTGTCTCTTTCTACTCTTGTTGTTGTTTCTACTCTTGACATGCTTATCTGCATCAAGAAAGAAAAACTCGTCTATTCAGTAGCCTGAGAGACATATTTTAGCATTTCTCAAATTATTTTAACTTAGAACTGAACCAAGGAAACACTGATACAGTGAAATTTCCCAGTATCCTTTCTTATTTGGGCCAGCTGCTTTCACTATTTATTGTAACAATAGATTGTATGTTATCCAGGTATTTTTTATTGAAATATGTTTGACATATAACATTGTGTAAGTTTAATGTGTACAACATGTTAATTTGATACATTTATATATTGTAATATGATTGCCATTGTAGGGACAATTATCACCTTGTTACATAAGTATCCAAGTAGTTTTAATTGGTTTCAGAAAGCAGCAGTTCAGAATACAAAATGGCTCATGGTAAGCCAATCCCACTTTTTTAAAAAGTTCAAAGCTCATGTTCTACTAATGGTGAATTAGAAACATTATTTCTGTACATCAAGGTTAGCGGCTTCTTCTCTTTTTCTTTTAACACTTGCGTGCTGAGGCAGTGCTATTTTGCTTGAGGCTCATTCACATAGGCAGAAATTTAAATTACCCAGACTGACATTTCCGTTTCATTAAGGTGATTTTAATGTTATTCTCATTAAAGGGAGAAGTACCTTAGTCCATGTTTTGGAGCAGAAATTACTAAATGTATACTTTGGGAAATTCAAATGAGATAGGATTCTTGAAAAGCATGATCTGCATTAGCTAGAAGCTACATAGAATTGTTAAAATTTAATATGCTACCATTTGCATGATAGACAAGTTGTCAGATAAGATTTTCAGATTATGATTATAACTTCTACTTCCCCAAAGATATTTTACTGCTATAATTCATAATAAAATAACCTGTTCACTAAGAGCATTTTTAAATTTTGTTCTTCCATAGTATTCAGCTTTGTAGTTCTGAATATTATAGTCTTCAATTTTAATAGGGTTCCATTAATATATTTTCTTTAGAATGATTTATCAACGTTTAAATTATTTATCATTTCCTTTAAATAGAATTATGTAAAATCAGGGAAGCAGCTGAATTCTAAAATTTTCTCTGTAAGACTACAAACTTGTCTGTTTCTTCTTGGTGTGCTTAAAATTGTGTAAACATGGTCTTTGACTATCAAATATTTGCAAAGAATGATAATTGTCAATCTCTCAGATTTCTTCACTTAGATTTTTTTTCACTAATCAGCATCCAAATAATTGTTTTTAAAGTATTGGTGCTAAACTGAGTGTCTTGCATTCAATTTATAAATGTTTATCTCTAACACAGAAGCTAAAATGTGACAAACCCCAGTTTTAGGAGATATAAACTTGTGACTAGAAGATACAACAAACAAAGAACTGTTTCTAGCTATTTGGACTTGGGAAAATCTGACTCGCTGAGCACCCCCCCCACCCCCAAGTAATATGAGCAAGGAATTTTACAGAGAGCTTATGGGTAATCATTACTTATATAGAGAGAGTCAAAGTAAAAATTAGACTGGAAAATTTTCTTCATCTGTTAAAAAAATGAACATAATCAGACACTCCCTGCAGATCAGGTGGAGATTGTATAAGTGACAATAGTTTATATACTGTAAAGCCTGCTACACCTGTAAGGGATTGTTGTTATCTGATTTGTTTTTCAAATTATCTTTTGCACTATTTCATAAATGGTATAAATTTGGGAGATGAGAGAATGGAGAGGCATAAATATCCACACCATTTGTAAGTACCGCTATCACCAACAAAATGTTAATGCATCATGTACTAACATTGGTAACACTCTCATTACAGTGTATACTCAATGAATTTACAGTAAATTCGCATTTTTTGTGTGTGAAATATGCTTTGGGGGGATATATCAATTAATAAGCTGGCTAATACTATTCCCAAGTATTTTAGTGAACCTGAAACCTTCCTAATAAGCAAGTTGAATAAGCAAGTATCCATCATCTATTAATAATTTTATGAGTATCACAATTAGAAAACTGTGTCTACCAAGCAACCTTAGTATGATTCAAATTGAAATAATAGCATTCTTCAACAAGGAAAAGTTTCCATTTCCCATATCAATAGATGACTTGCAGTATAAAATATTTTTGACTATTAATGAAATATCAGTAGAATGTCTCAGCATTCCTTCTCAACTATTGTCACTCTTGGAGCTATTTCACAGGGAATTTATGCTGAAATTTTAGCCAGATATTAGCAAATTTAAGAGATTCTATTGTTCACTGAAATTCATAATTATTTTGTGTAAAATGACCGTTTTTTATAAAAACTAAAAACGTTAGCTTCAGTAGAGTGGTTACTAAATTTATACATTCTAGGAAAACAGTTAAATCATGCTTCAGGTTCTGTAATAGGTGATTGACAATAAAACTTTTTGCTTCTATGCTACTTTGTAATGTAATAATTGGAGAGATAAGCAACAAGGATGTCTCAAAGAGAATGTCCAGAAGTCCAACATAGACAAAGAGGGGAAAGAGATTCACTTTATAAGTAAAAACACACAGTACCATGTCCCATGATTTAGTTAAATGTTTTGAGTTCTGGTGAAGGCAAAGGTGCATTGGTACTTATTTTCTGTCTTTCAGCCTTTTGCTGAGCTTTAGGTTGAATATCATATTTTGTATAAGGAGTTAGCTATGTGACAAAAGAAAATACAGACTATCAACACTTAGAGGATTTCAATGATTTTAAGTATGAAAGAAGAGAAGGAGAAAATGCAAAAAGAATGATAAAACACTGACTAAAAAATAAAGCTGGCATTTTCTCAAGAATTATTTTTAAGATTATAAAAAAGTAATATATATGACTTAAGTTTGTTTAAATTTCGATTGTTTCTTTTTTCATTTTTTTCAAAATTATTTAAAGCCACCTGATTAAATTTAATCATCTTCTACTTATCCATATTGCTGCACATGTTGCTTAATTGACAATCAATCGTGTCTCCCAAACTAGACTGGTGAGAGCTAATAGCTGCTTATCAGGTTTCATCCTATGGAGGGTAAGTGGGTTCCTCTTATGTAGGCAGTGGCAGTCCAGGCTACCCCTTTCACTCATGAGTTTACCTGGTCTGACCAGAACTAGCCTGAGACAAACTAGTGGTCTCAACTTTCTTTCCATTCATTTCTTAGAATATCAGTACTTATTTGTGTCTTCATTTGAAAACCCAAGTGAGTAATTAGGGAAACAAGGTTTCTTTTTCTGTCCAATGTGCCTTCTGAAATCAAGTATCCAAGAGACTTTCCTCAGTTTTTTGTTTCACTTTGTGTGCACAACAATTTTTTAGATAAATCTAATTAGAGATTAAAAGACAAGTCCATGAAGCTCACAAATTTCATTTATCTTTCCTCCAATAATTTTGTAAGGCTAATGAACATTGTATATACAAGAACCAATAAAATGCTTCTTTGGCAGAAGTTTCCTTTTGTTTTACCACCCTGCTGTTGCTGGTTGTGACTAACAGTTCTTTTTCTTTACCATTTAAATGAAGAAAAGAATGATTATGCCCCACTTCCCTGACCATTAAAAGTCACCCTACAATGTGACCCCAGAGGATTCTATATAAACCATCTCATAAGTTGTATTATTGACACCAAAACACTTTCAAACCTCAATAGAAATTAGTAATTATTAATCATAATATATTTGTAGACAATAGTTATTAAATGTGATTAACTTTTTAGATCTCCTATCATTGCTTGAGTTGATTTCCCACTCTGGGTTAAAATTTTACCTTTACTATTCATGCTAATAAAATTGACTCAGAGTCTATGTCCATTCACTATATGATGTGGCTGAAAATGGAATGAACCTGTCAAATTAGTTTAGTCTTTTTCTGCTTAAAACATCTGTCCTCTAACAACACAATTACTATAATTTCTCAAATGTGATCTCATTTCTAATTCTGCGGAAATTTATGTGATTTAAACTCTGAATTTATTATTTTCATTCCAGGAAAAACTGATTATTTGCAAAGAGTGGAATTTTGTGTTTGACATTTACTGTGTATAATTTTTCACCTGCACTACCTCATGAAAATTGCCTATTTGTCATTCATTGGAAAAACCTATCCCAAATGTTCCTTATTGGAAGTTATTTTTGTTTTTATTTCATATGGATTAATATCTGAAGAACATAGGGACTTCCCTGCTTGCACAGTGGTTAAGAATCCGTCTGCCAATGCAGGGGACACGGGTTCAATCCCTGATCTGGGAAAATCCCACATGCTGCAGAGCAACTAAGCCCGTGAGCCACTACTACCGAGCCTGCACTCTAGAGCCAATGAGCCACAACTAATGAGCCTGTGTGTTGCAACTACTGAAGCCCGTGTGCCTAGAGCCTGTGCTCTGCAACAAGAGAAGCCACCGCAGTGAGAAACCCATGCACCACAATGAAGAGTAGCCCCCGCTCATTGCAACTAAAGCCCGTGCCCAGCAATGAAGACACAACACAGCCAAAAAACAAAAACCAAAAAGAACATAGATATGTGCCATTTTCAAACATTTTGTATAGATGGTTTGGTTTTGTGCTTAACAGCTTGAAAAGGGAGAAATTTTAAAATATTAGGTTATCTTTAATAAAGAAATTTCAGGATACTATTCAAATAGTTAAATCAGACAAGGCTTTTTAGGGGCTTATGCTCTTGTCTTCTATGAATGCATTTATGATTTATAATTACTCTTAACATTATTTGTCTTTCCATGAGTTAGTGGTAATCCTTACAATGATATTTGATATTTAATTAAGACTTTAAATAAATTGCATTAGAGTCACTGTATGATTTTTCCAAGAAAAAATTAATGATGCCAATTATAACACCAATAATATATTTTATAATTATTCCATGCCTCTTATACCTAATCATTGAGTAAAATAGTAAGTTAATTTAGAGGCAAGATTATTAAAAGTGGTAATTCAGCATGCAGAGAGGACAAGATAAATTACAATCTTATTTTCTTTAAGATCCTTCAATTCTTAGTGTGTTATTATTCTTATTTCATTATCAACAATTGGCATTAACATCGTCACTCTTCCACAAACTCTAATAGTTTAATAAACAATTATGTTGTTGGTGTTGAACAGACGAAAAATAATTGTTCTTTAACACATCACTAAAACTAACAAGAGATTTTATCAGAGTTTAAACAAGTGAAATAAAAATTCTGGTAGCAAATTATTGTAGTTGGCTTGGCTGATATTTAAACACTGAAGTCTGTATTATGAAAGAAGAAACAAATAGAAAAATATTAGCCTGTAAGGAATATCTTGAGATCACCTTGGTTCCCAATATCACTTCACATCACATATAAAAACAAAATCTAATGCAGAATTATCTTACATTCTAAGAAAGGTGATTTTAGAAATGTCAGGTTGTGATAGTAAAGTAGTTTATGGGCTATGATTAATAAAGGACATAGGCCAATCTCCAAACCATTTCTATATGATTCCAAAGGAATGTCCCAGATTTTGACAGTTATGAATAAATATGCTGTAAATATACATGTGCAGGATTTTTTGTGGACATAAATTTTCAACTCATTAGGGTAAATACCAAGGAGCAGGACTACTAGATAATATAGTAAGAGTATGATTAGTTTTATAAGAAAATGTTGAACTGTCTTCTGAAGTGGTTGTACCATTTTTCATTCCTAATAGCAATGAGTTTGAGTTTGTATTACTCCTCATCCTCATTTGCTTTTTCTGTTGTCAGTGTTTTCTTTTTTAACCATTGTAATAGGTTGTAGTGAAATCTCATTGTTTTAATTTGCACTTCTCTATTGACATACATTGTTGAGCATCTTTTCATATGCTTATTTGCCATCTGTAGATCTTTTTCGTTGAGGTGTCTGTTAAGATCTTTGACCCTTTTTTCAGTTGGGTTGTTTGTTTTCTTACTGTTGAGTTTTAAGTATTCTTTGTACACTTTGGATATCAGTCCTTTATTAGACACGTATTTTGTAAAGAATTTCTCCCATAGCATGGCATCTCTTCTCATTCTCTTAATAGTGTCTTTCACAGAGTTGACTTGTTAATTTTAATGAAATCCAAATGATCAATTTTTTCTTTTACAAATCTTACTTTGATGTTGTCTCTAAGAAGTCATAGCCAAAACCAAGATCACCTAGGTCTTCTGTGTTATCTTCTAGTAGTTTTAAAGTATTGTGTTTTATATTTAAGCCTCTGATCCATTTGAAGTTAATTTTTGTGAAAGGTATACATTCTCTGTATAGATAAATATTTTTGCCTGTAGATGTCCAGTTGTTTCAGCACCATTTATTGAAAAGACTATCATTTCTCCATTGAATTACCCTTTCTCTTTTGTCAAAGATAAGTTGATTGCATTTGTGTGGGTCTACATCAGCATTCTCTATTTTGTTCCATTGATCTTTTTGCCTATTCTTTTGCAATACCACACTGTATTGATTATTGTAGTTCTATAATAAGTCTTGAAGTGAGGTAGAGTCAGTCCTCCAACTTTATTCTTTCCCTTCAGTATTCTGTTGGCTACTCTTGGTCCCTTGCCTTTTCATATAAACCCCATAATATTTGTCTATATCCACAAAATAACTTGCTGGGGTTTTTACTGAGATTGCATTGAATCTGTATATCAAATTGGGAATAACTAACATCTTGATAATATTGAATCCTCCTATACATGAACATGGACTATCCATTTATTTAAATCTTTGTTGATTTCTTTCATCAGAGTTTATAGATTCCTAACATAGCACTTATACATATTTTGTTAGATTTATACGTAAATATTTCAGGCTTTGATGATAAAGTAAATGGTATTTTGTTTTTAATTTCAAATTCTAATTGTACATTTCTGGTATACCATATAAGAAAGCAAATGGCTTTTATATATTAACTTTACTATAATTCCTTATAATAGTTCCAGGAGGTTTCATTTTGATAATTTTTGGGAATGTCCACATAGGCAATCACATCAACTGTGAAGAAAGAGAGTTTTAGTTCTCTTTTTCACAGTCTGTATACCTTTTTTTTCTTGTCTTATTGCATTAATTAGGACTTACATTACAGTGTTGAATAGAAGTGGTGAAATGAGACATCTTTGTGTTGTTTCTGATCTCAGCAAGAAAACATCTCGTTTAATACCATTAAGCATGATGTTAGCTACAGATTTTATGCAGATGCTGTTTATCAAGTTGGGGAAGTTCCCCTTAGTTTGCTGATAGTTTTTAACTAGAACGGGTGTTGGAAGTTTGTCAAAAAAAATTTTGGCATCTATTGATATGACAATATGATTTTCTGACTTTATTCTATTGATTAGATTGTTTACATTAATTTGTTTTTGAATGTAGAGCCAGCCCTACATACCTGAAATAAATCCTTATTGGCTGTTGTGTATAAATCTTTTTACACATTGTTGGATTCAACTTGCTGATATATTTTTGAGGATTTTTGTATTGATTAATTTTTAACTACTGAACCAGCATTGCATACCTGGAATAAAACCCACTTTGTCTCAGTGGGTAATTCTTATTATATGTTGCTGAATTTTATTTGCTAATATTTTGTTAATAATTTTTTGTCTATTCATAAGGGACATTGAACTTTAGTTTTCTTTTTGTGCTATCTTTTTCTGGTTTTGTCATTAAGGTAATATTAACTTCATAGACTTACTTGAAAAACAATTATTTGGAAGAGATGTGTAGAACTGGTAGTATTTTTTCTTCAAAAGTTTGATAGAATTCTCCTGTGAAACCTTTCAGAACTAGAATTTGGGGAGTTCACAAATTATGAATTAAGTTTCCTTGATAGGCATAGGACTTTTCAAATTATCTATTTTATTTTGGGTGAGTTATGGTAATTTGTGTTTTTTTCAGGAATTTATTCATTCGATCTAAGTTATCAAATTTCCGTGGGCTTAGCTGTTTGCAGTATTCTTTATTATCCCTTTGTTGTCTACAAGTTCTGTAATGATATTTCTTGTTTTTCTTGATATGTTAATTTGTATCTTCTACCTTTTCTGTTTCAGCATTGCTAGAATTTTGCCTATTTTATTGATTTTTTCCAAAGAACCTACTATATTTCACTGATTTTCTCTGTTGTTCTGTTTTCAATTTCTTTGATTTCTGCTTGTATCTTTGTTATTTACTTTCTTCTACTCGCTTTGGTTATATTTTACCCTTCTTTTTCTAGGTCCTTGAGGTAAGAGCTTAGATTATCAATTTGACACTTTTCCTCTTTTGTAACGTAAGCATTTAGTGGCATAAATTCCTTCTTAAGCGTTGCTTTAGCTATGTCTTACACATATTGATATGTCGTGTTCTTGTTCTTTAACTCAAAGTCTTGTTCTTTAACTCAATGATTATTTATGAATGTGTTGCTTTATTTCCAAAGGTGGGGTGATTCCTTCCTATCTTTATGTTTTTGATTTCTAGTTTGATTAGATTTGTCCAGTTTGACTGCAGTACAGAAATATTTTTCTCCCTTTAGCCCCTGCATTTACAATAAAATTGTCTTAAATACTTCCTCTGTATACCTTGAGGACCATAAAAGACAGTGTTATAATTTTTGCTCCATCCATCAATATAATTTAGAAAACTCAAGAGAGAATACCCTTGTATTTAATCCATATTTTTATATTCCCATTATTCTTTCTTTATTTCTAACGTTCCAACATTACTTCTTTTATCATTTATTTTCAGCTTTTAAATTTTAATCGTTTTCAGCTATACTGAGGTATAATTCAAAAATAAAATTATAAGATATTTAAAGTATATATCATGATGATTTGAAATATTGTGAAATATTACATTGTGAAAGGATTCCTCCCATCAAATTAATTAACATATCCATCACTTCACATGTTTACTCTTTTGTGACAATATTTAAGTCCTACTCTCTTAGAATATTTCAATTATACAATACAGTGTTATCAACTATAGTCAACATGTTATACATCAGATCCAAAGATTTTGTACATCTTATAGCTGAAAGTTTATAATGTTTTGGCTAATTTCTCCCTATTTCCCACAATCCCCAGCCCCCAGCCCCTAGTAGCCACTTTTATACTCTGTTTCTATGATTTTGAATTTTATTTCAATTTCACATAGAAATGATTCAATTCAGTATTTGACTTTCTCTTTTGGCTTATTTAACTTAATATAATGCCCTCAGACCTGCAAATGGCAAGATTTCCTTGTTTCTCATGGACAAATAATATTCCGTGTGTGTGTGTGTGTAACCTTCTTTATCTACTCATCTAGTAATGGACATTTAGGTTGTTTCCATGTCTCAGCTATTGTGAATAATGTTGCAGTGAACATAGGAGTGCATATACTTTTTGATATCCTGTTTTCACTTCCTTTGGATATATACCCAGAAGTGAAATCATTGGATTTTATGGCAGTTCTATTTTTAATTTTTAAATGAATCTCCATGCTCTTTTTCATAGTTGTTGAACCAATTTACATTCCAACTGTGCATAACAGTTCCCTTTTCTCCACATCCTCACCAACACTTGTTATCTTTTATCTACATGATGATAACCATTCTATCAGGTGTGAGGTTGTATCTCACTGTGGTTTTCATTTGCATTTCCCAGATGATTAGTGATGTTGAGCACATTTTTATGTATCTGTTGGCCATTTGTATGTCTTTGTAAAACTGTCTATTCAGTTCCTCTGCCTATTTTATAATTGGATTGTTTGATTCTGGCTACTGAGTTGTGTGAGTTCTTTATATACTTCGGATATTAACTCCTTATCAGATATGTGATTTGCAAATATTTTCTCTCATATCATAAGTTGCGTTTTCATTTGTTGATGGTTTCCATTCTTGTGCAGAAGATTTTTATTTTGATGTAATTTCACTTGATTTTTGTTTTTGTTACCTTTGCTTTTGGTGTTTAATCCAAAAAATCATTGCCAAGACTGATGTCAAGGAGCTTGCACCTTATGTTTTATTCTAGAAGTTTTACAGTTCAGGACTTAAGTTTTTATTCCATTTTGAATAGATATTTGTGCATGGGGTAAGATAGGGGTTTAGTTTCATTATTTTGCACATGGCAATTCACTTTTCCCAACACCATATATTAAAGAGACTATTCTTTCCCCATTACTTATTCTTGACTGCTTTGTCATAAATTAATTGACCATACATGCAGGGTTTATTTCTGGACTCTATTCTGTTCCATTGATTCTGTGTCTATTTTTACGCCATACTCTTTTTTTTTAACATATTTATTGGAGTATAACTGTTTTACAATAGTGTGTTAGTTTCTCCTTTACAACAAAGTGAATCAGTTATACATATACATATGTTCCCATATCTCTTCCCTCTTGCGTCTCCCTCCCTCCCACCCTCCCTATCCCACCCCTCTCGGTGGTCACAAAGCAGAGAGGTGATCTCCCTGTGCTATTCGGCAGCTTCCCACTAGCTATCTAATTTACATTTGGTAATGTATATATGTCCCTGCCACTCTCTCACTTCCTCACAGCTTACCGTTCCCCCTCCCCAGGTCCTCAAGTCCATGCACTAGTAGGTCTGCGTTTTATTCCCGTCCTACCACTAATCTCTTCATGACATTTTTTTTCTTAGATTCCATATATATGTGTTAGCATACGGTATTTGTTTTTCTCTTTCTGACTTACTTCACTCTGTATGACAGACTCCAGGTCTATCCACCTCATTACAAATAACTCAGTTTCATTTCTTTTTATGGCTGAGTAATATTCCATTGTATATATGTGCCACATCTTCTTTATCCATTCATCTGTTGATGGACACTTAGGTTGCTTCCATGTCCTGCCTATTGTAAATAGAGCTGCAATGAACAGATGAATGGATAAAGAAGATGTGG
>NC_041234.1:60621130-60623207 GCF_002837175.3 Physeter macrocephalus
AGTGTTCCATGAGCACTTGAGAAGAATGTGTATTCTGTTGTTTTTGGATGGAATGTCCTATAAATATCAATTAAGTCCATCTTGTGTAATGTATCATTTAAAGCTTGTGTTTCCTTATTTATTTTCATTTTGGATGATCTGTCCATTGGTGAAAGTGGGGTGTTAAAGTCCCCTACTATGATTGTGTTACTGTCGATTTCCCCTTTTATGGCTGTTAGTATTTGCCTTATGTATTGAGGTGCTCCTATGTTGGGTGCATAAATATTTACAATTGTTATATCTTCTTCATGGATCGATCCCTTGATCATTATATAGTGTCCTTCTTTGTCTCTTGTTATAGTTTTTACTTTAAAGTCTATTTTGTCTGATATGAGAATTGCTACTCCAGCTTTCTTCTGATTTCCATTTGCATGGAATATCTTTTTCCATCCCCTCACTTTCAGTCTGTATGTGTCCCTAGGTCTGAAGTGGGTCTCTTGTAGACAGCATATATATGGGTCTTGTTTTTGTTTCCATTCAGCCAGTCTGTGTCTTTTGGTGGGAGCATTTAATCCATTTACATTTAAGGTAATTATCGATATGTATGGTTCTATTACCATTTACTGAATTGTTTCGGGTTGTTCTTGTAGGTCTTTTCCTTCTCTTGTGTTTCTTGCCTAGAGAAGTTCCTTTAGCATTTGTTGTAAAGCTGGTTTGGTGGTGCTGAACTCTCTCAGCTTTTGCTTGTCTGTAAAGGTTTTAATTTCTCCATCAAATCTGAATGAGATCCTTGCTGGGTAGAGTAATCTTGGTTGTAGGTTTTTTTCCTTCATCACTTTAAATATGTCCTGCCACTCCCTTCTGGCTTGGAGAGTTTCTGCTGAAAGATCCGATGTTAACCTTATGGGGATTCCTTTGTGTGTTATTTGTTGTTTTTCCCTTGCTGCTTTTAATATGTTTTCTTTGTATTTAATTTTTGACAGTTTGATTATTATGTGTCTTGGCGTGTTTCTCCTTGGGTTTATCCTGTATGGGACTCTCTGTGCTTCCTGGACTTGATTGACTATTTCCTTTCCTATATTAGGGAAGTTTTCAACTATAATCTCTTCAAATATTTTCTCAGTCCCTTTCTTTTTCTCTTCTTCTTCTGGGACCCCTATAATACGAACGTTGGTGCGTTTAACGTTGTCCCAGAGGTCTCTGAGCCTGTCCTCAGTTCTTTTCATTCTTTTTTCTTTTTTCTGCTCTGCAGTAGTTATTTCCAGTATTTTATCTTCCAGGTCACTTATCCTTCCTTCTGCCTCAGTTATTCTGCTATTGATCCCATCTAGAGTATTTTTCATTTCATTTAATGTGTTGCTCATCATTGCTTGCTCCTCTTCATTTCTTCTAGGTCCTTGTTAACTGTTTCTTGCAATTTGTCTATTCTATTTCCAAGATTTTGAATCATCTTTACTATCATTGTTCTGAATTCTTTTTCAGGTAGACTGCCTATTTCCTCTTCATGTTAGGTCTTGTGTGTTTTTATCTTGCTCCTTCATCTGCTGTTTTTTTTCTGTCTTCTCATTTTGCTTATCTTACTGTGTATGGGGTCTCCTTTTTGCAGGCTGCAGGTTCGTAGTTTCCATTGGTTTTGGTAGCTGTCCCCAGTTGCTAAGGTTGGTTCAGTGGGTTGAGTAGGTTTCCTGGTTGGGGGAACTAGTGCCTCTGTTCTGGTGGATGAGGCCGTATCTTGCCTTCTGTTGGGCAGGTCCACGTCTGGTGGTGTGTTTGGGGATGTTGGTAACCTTACTATGATTTTAGGCAGCCTCTCTGCTAATGGATGGGGCTGTAGACCTGTCTTGCTCTTTGTTGGGGATAGGGTGTCCAGCACTGTTCGTTGCTGGTCCTTGAGTGAAGCTGGGTCTTGGTGTTGTGATGGAGATCTCTGGGAGATTTTCACCATTTGATATTGCGTGGAGCTGGGAGGTCTCTTGTGGACCAGTGTCCTGAGGTTCGTTCTCCCACCTCAGAGACACAGCCCTGACACCTGGCTGGAGCGCCAATAGCCTTTAAGCCACACAGCTCAAAATAAAAGGGAGAAAAAATAGAAAGTAAA
>NC_041234.1:60624766-60625287 GCF_002837175.3 Physeter macrocephalus
CTTGGCCCCGCCTCTGCGTGTAGGTCGTCCGAGGGCATCTGCCCTTCGCTCAGACAGGACAGGGTTAAAGGAGCAGCTGATTCGGGGGTTCTGGCACAGGCCGGGGGGAGGGAGAGGCACGGATGCGGGGCGAGCTTGCGGCAGCAGAGGCTGGCGTGACGCTGCACTGGCCCGAGGCACGCCACGCATTCCCCGGGGAAGCTGTCCCTGGATCCCGGGACCCCGGCAGTGGCGGGCTGCACGAGCTCCCGGGAGGGGCGGTGTGGAGAGTGACCTGTGCTCGCACATAAGCCTCTTGGTGGCGGCAGCAGCAACCCTAGTGTCCCACGCCCGTCTCTGCTGTCCCGCTCTCTTCTGAGGTTCCGGAGCTTCCCCCTCCGCCATCTGCAGTCTCTGCCCAGGAAGGGGCTTCTCGTGTGTGGGAACCTTTCCTCCTTCACTGCTCCCTCCCACTGGTGCAGGTCCCGTCCCTATTCTTTTGTCTCTGTTTTTTCTTTTGCCCTACCCAGGTACGTGGGGAG
>NC_041234.1:60630483-60653995 GCF_002837175.3 Physeter macrocephalus
GTCTCTGCTGTCCGCGCCGACAGCCGCGGCTTGCGCCCGTTTCTGGAGCTCCTTTACGCGGTGCCCTTAATCCCCTCTCCTCGCGCCCCAGGAAGCAAAGAGGCAAGAAAAAGCCTCCTGTCTCTTCGGCAGCTCCGCGCCCGTTTCTGGAGCTCCTTTACGCGGTGTGCTTAATCCCCTCTCCTCTCGCACCAGGAGACAAAGAGGAAAAAAAGAAAAAAAGTCTCTTGTCTCTTCGGCAGCTCCGCGCCAGTTTCTGGAGCTCCTTTAAGCGGCGCGCTTAAACCCCTTCCTCACGCACCAGGAAGCAAAGAGGGAAGAAAAGGTCTCTTTCCTCTTCGGCAGCTCCAGACTTCTCACGGACTCCCTCCTGGCTAGCCGTGGCGCACTAACCCCTTCAGACTGTTTTCACTCTGCCAACTCCAGACCTTTCCCTGGGATCCAAGTGAAGCTCGACCCTCAGCTCCCAGCCCCCGCCTGCCCCGGCGGGTGAGCAGACAAGCCTCTCAGGCTGGTGAGTGCTGGTCGGCACCGATCCTCTGTGCGGGAATCTTTCCGCTTTGCCCTCCACACCCCGCTGCTGCGCTCTCTTCTGAGGTTCCGGAGCTTCCCCCTCCGCCATCTGCAGTCTCTGCCCAGGAAGGGGCTTCTCGTGTGTGGGAACCTTTCCTCCTTCACTGCTCCCTCCCACTGGTGCAGGTCCCGTCCCTATTCTTTTGTCTCTGTTTTTTCTTTTGCCCTACCCAGGTACGTGGGGAGTTTCTTGCCTTTTGTGAGGTCTGAGGTCTTCTGCCAGTGTTCGGTGGGTGTTCTATAGGAGAAGTTCCACGTGTAGCTGTATTTCTGATGTATCTGTGAGGAGGAAGGTGATCTCCGCGTCTTACTCTTCCGCCATCTTGCCTCGATCCCCTGAGCCTCTTTTTTTGCCATGCTCTTTTGATTATTATAATTTTGTAATATAGTTTGAAATGAGGAAATGTGATGTATCCAGCTTTGTTCTTATTTCTTAAGATTGTTTTGGCTATTAATGATCTTCTATGGTTCCATACAAATTTTAATATTTTTTTCAATTTCTGTGAAAAATGCCACTTGAATTTTGATAGGGCTTGCAATATACTGATAGATTACATTGAGTAGTATGGAAATTTAATGATATAAATTCCTCCTATACATGAGCAAAGAATAGCATTCCATTTATTTATGTCTTCTTCAGTTTCTTTCAGCAAAGTCTTACAGTTCTCAATGTACAGATCATTCACCTCTTTGGTTAAATTTATTCCAAAATATTTTATTCTTTTTAATGATACTATTTACAATTGTATATTAGGATTATTTCTTAATTTATCTTTCTAATAGTTCTTTTTTATATACAGAAATGCACAGATTTTTGTATGGTGATTTTGTGTCCTGTAACCTTAGTGAATCATTTATTAGTTCTAAAAATTTTTGGATGGAATCCTCAGGGTTTCCTGTATATAATAATATGACATTTACAAATAGAGGCAGTTTTACATTTTCTGCTCTGATTTGGATAACTTTTATTTCTTTTCTTTGGCTAATTGCTTTGCTTAGGACTTCTAGTGTTACGCTGAATGAAAGTGGCAAGAGTGGGCATTCTTGACTGGTTCCTGATCTTAGAGGAAGAGATTTCAGCTTTTCACCATTGAGTATGATACTAGTTGTGGGCTTATCATATGTGGCATTTATTATGTTGAGGTAAGTTCCCTTTATACAGGATTTTAAAATTTTTCTCATGAAAGGATATCAAATCTTATTAAATGCTTTTTCTCCACCTATTGAGAAAAGCATAATCTTTTAAACATCTTTATTGGAGTATAATTACTTTACAATGGTGTGTTAGTTTCTGCTTTATAACAAAGTGAATCAGTTATACATATACATATGCTCCCATATCTCTTCCCTCTTGCGTCTCCCTCTCTCCCAACCTCCTTATCCCACTCCTCTAGTTGGTCACACACCACCTAGCTGATCTCCCTGTGCTATGCAGCTGCTTCCCACTACCTATCTATTTTACCTTTGGTAGTTTATATATGTCCCTGCCACTCTCTCACTTCGTCCCAGCTTACCCTTCCCCCTCCCCACATCCTCAAGTCCATGCTCTAGTAGGTCTGTGTCTTTATTCCCATCTTACCCCTAGGTTCTTCATGATTTTTTTCCCTTAGATTCCATATATATGTCTTAGCATATGGTATTTGTTTTTCTCGTTCTGACTTACTTCACTCTGTATGACAGACTCTAGGTCCATCCACCTCACTACAAATAACTCAATTTCGTTTCTTTTTATGGCTAAATAACTCAATTTTGTTTCTTTTTATGGCTGAGTAATATCCTATTGTATATATGTGCCACATCTTCTTTATCCATTCATCTGTTGATGGACAGGTAGGTTGCTTCCATGTCTTGGCTATTATAAATGGAGCTGCATTGAACATTGTGGTACATGACTCTTTTTGAATTATGGTTTTCTCAGTGTATATGCCCAGTAGTGGGATTGCTGGGTAGTATGGTAGTTCTATTTGTAAATTTTTAAGGGACCTTCATACTGCTCTCCATAGTGGCTGTATCAATTTACACTCCCACCAGCAGTGCAAGAGTGTTCCCTTTTCTCCACACCCTCTCCAGCATTTGTTGTTTCTAGATATTGGATGATGGTCACTCTGACAGGTGTGAGATGACATCTCATTGTAGTTTTGATTTTCCTTTCTCTAATGATTAATGATGTTGAGCATGCTTTCATATGTTTGTTGGCAATCTGTATATCTTCTTTGGAGAAATGTCTATTTAGTTCTTCTGCCCATTTTTGGATTGCGTTTTTTGTTTTTTTGTTATTGAGCTGCATGAGTTGCTTATAAATTTTGGATATTAATCCTTTGTCAGTTGCTTCATTTGCAAATATTTTCTCCCATTTTGATTTTTGTTACTGAGCTGCATGAGTTGCTTATAAATTTTGGAGATTAATCCTTTGTCAGTTGTTACATTTGCAACTATTTTATCCCATTCTGAGGGTTGTCTTTTGGTCTTGCTTATGGTTTCCTTGGCTGTGCAAAATCTTCTAAGTTTCATTAGGTCCCATTTGTTTTTGTTTTTATTTCCATTTCTCAAAGAGGTATGTCAGAAAGGATCTTGATGTGCTTTATGTCATAGAGTGTTCTGCCTATGTTTTCCTCTAAGAGTTTGATAGTGTCTGGTCTTACATTTAGGTCTTTAATCCATCTTGAGTTTATTTTCGTGTATGGTGTTAGGGAGTGTTCTAATTTCATTATTTAACATGTACCTGTCCAGTTTTCCCAGCACCACTTATTGAAGAGGCTGTCTTTTCTCCACTGTGTATTCTTGCCTCCTTTATCAAAGATAAGGTAACCATATGTGCGTGGCTTTATCTCTGGGCTCTCTATCCTGTTGCATTGACCTATATTTGTGTTTTTGTGCCAGTGCCATACTGTCTTGATTACTGTAGCTTTGTAGTATAGTCTGAAGTCAGGGAGCCTGATTCCTACGGCTCCATTTTTCGTTCTCAACATTGCTTTGGCTATTCGGGGTCTTTTGTGTTTCCATACAAATTGTGAAGTTTTTTGTTCTAGTTCTGTGAAAAATGCCAGTGGTTGTTTGATAGGGATTGCATTGAATCTGCAGATTGCTTTGAATAGTAGAGTCATTTTCACAATGTTGATACTTCCAATCCAAGAATGTGGTATATCTCTCCATCTATTTCTATCATCTTTAGTTTGTTTCATCAGTGTCTTATAATTTTCTGCATACAGGTCTTTTGTCTCCTTAGGTAGGTTTATTCCTAGATATTTTATTCTTTTTGTTGCAATGGTAAATGGGAGTGTTTTCTTAATTTCACTTTCAGATTTTTCATCATTAGTGTGTAGGAATGACAGAGATTCTGTGCATTAATTTTGTATCCTGCTGCTTTACCAAATTCATTGATTACCTCTAGTAGTTTTCTGGTAGCATCTTTCGGACTCTCTATATATAGTATCATGTCATATGCAGTGTGACAGCTTTACTTCCTTTTTTTTCAGACTTGGATTCCTTTATTTCTTTTTCTTCTCTGATTTCTGTGGCTAGAACTTCCAAAATTATGTTGAATAATAGTGGTGAGATTGGGCAACCAGTTCTTGTTTCTGATCTTGTGGAAATAGTTTCAGTTTTTCAACATTGAGGGTGATGTTGGCTGTGGGTTTGTTGTATATGGCCTTTATTATGTTGAGGAAAGTTCCCTCTCTGCCTACTTTCTGCAGGGTCTTTATCATAAATGGGTGTTGAATTTTGTCAAAAGTTTTCTCTGCATCTATTGAGATGATCATATGGTTTTTCTCCTTCAATTTGTTAATATGGTGTATCACGTTGATTAATTTGCATATATTGTAGAATCCTTGCATTCCTGGAATAAACTCTACTAGATCATGGTGTATGATCCTTTTAACGTTCTGTTGGATCCTGTTTGCTAGTATTTTGTTGAGGATATTTGCATCTATGTTTATCAGTGATATTTGCCTGTAGTGTTCTTTCTTTGTGACATCTTTGTCAGGTTTTGGTATCAGGGTGATGGTGGCCTCGTACAATGAGTTTGGGAGTGTTCCTCCCTCTGCTATATTTTGCAAGAATTTGAGAAGGATAGGTGTTAGCTCTTCTCTAAATGTTTGAAAGAATTCGCCTGTGAAGCCATCTGGTGCTGGGCTTTTTTTTGTTGGAAGATTTTTAATCACAGTTTCAATTTCAGTGCTTGTGATTGGTCTGTTCATATTTTCTATTTCTTCTTGGTTCAGTCTCGGCAGGTTGTGCATTTCTAAGAATTTTTCCATTTCTTCCAGGTCCATTTTATGGGCAGAGTTGCTTGTAGTAATCTCTCATGATCCTTTGTATTTCTGCAGTGTCATTTGTTACTTCTCCTTTTTCATTTCTAATTGTATTGATTTGTGTCTTCTCCCTTTTTTTCTTGATGAGTCTGGCTAATGGTTTATCAATTTGGTTTATTTTCTCAAAGAACTAGCTTTTAATTTTGTTGATCTCTGCTATCATTTCCTTCTTTTTTTTACATTTATTTCTGATCTGATGTTTGATTTCTTTCATTCTACAAATTTTGTTTTTTTTGTTTTTGTTCTTCTTTCTCTAATTGCTTTAGCTGTAGGGTGAGGTTGTTTATTTGAGATGTTTCCTATTTCTTAAGGTAGCATTGTATTGCTATAAACTTCCCTCTTAGAACTGCTTTTGCTGCATCCCATAGGTTTAGTGTCATCATGTCTCCCTTGTCATTTGTTTCTAGGTATTTTTTGTTTTGCTCTTTGATTTCTTGCATGATCAGTTCGTTATTAAGTAGTGTATTGTTTAGCCTCCATGTGTTTGTATTTTTTACAGATCTTTTCCTGTAAATGATATCTAATCCCATAGTGTTGTGTTCAGAAAAGATACTTGATACGATTTCAATTTTCTTAAATTTACCAAGGCTAGATTTGTGTACTAAGGTATGATCTATCCTGGAGAATGTTCCATGAGCACTTGAGAAAAATGTGTATTCTGTTGTTTTTCTATGGAATGTCCTACAAATATCAATTAAGTCCATCTTGTTTAATTTATCATTTAAAGCTTATGTTTCCTTATTTATTTTCATTTTGGATGATCTCTCCATGGTAAAAGTGGGGTGTTAATGTCCCCTGCGATGATTTTGTTACTTTTGATTTCCCCTTTTATGGCTGTTAGTATGTGCCTTATGTATTGAGGTGCTCCTATGTTGGGTGCATAAATATTTACAATTGTTATATCTTCTTCTTTCATCAATCTCTTGATCATTATGTAGTGTCCTTTGTCTCTTGTAATAGTCTTATTTTAAAGTCTATTTTGTCTGATATGAGTATTGTTACTCCAGCTTTCTTCTGATTTCCATTTGCATGGAATATCTTTTTCCATTCCCTCACTTTCAGTCTGTATGCGTCTGTAGGTCTGAAATGGGTCTCTTGTAGACAACATATATACAGGTCTTCTTTTTGTATCCATTCAGCCACCCTGTGTCTTTTGCTGGGAGTGTTTATTCCAGTTACATTTAAGGTAATTATCGATATGTATGTTCCTATTCCCATTTTCTTAATTGTTTTGGTTTTGTTATTGTAGGTCTTTTCCTTTTCTTTTTTTTCTCTCCTAGAGAAATTCCTTTAGCATTTGTTGTAATGCTGCTTTGGTGGTGCTGAACTCTCTGAGCTTTTGCTTGCCTGTAAATGTTTAAATTTCCATCAAATGTGACTGAGATCCTTGCTGGGTGGAGTAATCTTGGTTGTAGGTTTTTCTCCTTCATCACTTTAAATATGTCCTGCCACTTCCTTCTGGCTTGCAGAGTTTCTGCTGAAAGATCAGCTGTTAACTTTATGGGGATTCCTTTGTGTGTTATTTGTTTTTTTTTTCCCTTGCTGCTTTTAATATGTTTTCTTTGTGTTTAATTTTGATAGTTTGATTAATATGTGTCTTGGCGTGTTTCTCCTTGGATTTATCCTGTATGGGACTCTGCGTGCTTTCTGGACTTGATAAACTATTTCCTTTCCCATATTAGGGAAGTTTTCATCTATAATCTCTTCAAATATTTTCTCAGTCCCTTTCTTTTTCTCTTCTTCTTCTGGGACCCCTATAATTCGAATATTGGTTCGTTTATTGTTGTCCCAGAGGTCTCTGAGACTGTCCTCAGTTCTTTTCATTCTTTTTTCTTTATTCTGCTCTGCAGTAGTTATTTCCACTATTTTATCTTCCAGGTCACTTATCCATTCTGCCTCAGTTATTCTGCTATTGATCCCATCTAGAGTATTTTTAATTTCATTTATTGTGTTGCTCAATTTATTGTGTTGCTCATCATTGCTTGTTTCCTCTTTAGTTCTTCTATGTCCTTGTTAAATGTTTCTTGCTTTTTCTCTATTCTATTTCCAAGATTTTGGGTTATCTTTACTATCATTATTCTGAATTCTTTTTCAGGTAGACTGCCTATTTCCGCTTCATTTGTTAGTCTGGTGGGTTTTTACCTTGCTCCTTCATCTGCTGTGTGTTTTTCTGTCTTCTCATTTTGCTTATCTTACTGTGTTTGAGGTCTCCTTTTCACAGGCTGTAGGTTTGTAGTTCCCATTGTTTTTGGTGTCTTTCCCAGTGCCTAAGGTTGGTTCAGTGGGTTGTGTGTGTTTTCTGGTCGAGGGGACTAGTGCCTGTGTTCTGGTGCATGAGGCTGGATCTTGTCTTTCCGGTGGGCAGGTCCACGTCTGGTGGTGTGTTTTGGGGTGTCTGTGGCCTTATTATGATTTTAGGCAGCCTCTCTTCTAATGGATGGGGCTGTGTTCCTGTCTTTCTAGTTGTTTGGCATAGGGTGTCCAGCACCGTAGCTTGCTGGTCGTTGAGAGAAACTGGGTCTTGGTGTTTAGATGGAAATGTCTCTGAGATTTTGGCGTTTGATATTACATGGAGCTGTGTGGTCTCTGGTGGACCAGTGTCCTGAAGTTGGCTCTGCCACCTCAGTGGCACAGCCCTGATGCCTGGCTGGAGTACCAAGAGCCTGTCCTCCACACAGCTCAGAATACAAGGGAGAAAAAATAGAAAGAAAGAAAGAAGATAAAATAAAATAAAGATAACATAAATTAAAATTATTAAAATAAAAAATAAATATTAAGAGAAACTTTTTAAAATTAAAAAAAAAAAAAGAAAAAAACCCGGATGGACAGAACCCTAGGACAAATGGTGAAAGGAAAACTATACAGACAAAATCTCACACAGAAGCATACATATACACACTCACAAAAAGAGGAAAAGGGGAAAAAATAATATATCTTGCTCCCAAAGTCCACCTCCTCTATTTGGGATGTTTCGTTGTCTATTCAGGTATTCCACAGATGCAGGGTACATCAAGTTGATTGTGGAGGTTTAGTCTGCTGTTCCTGAGGCTGCTGGGAGAAATTTCCCTTTCTCTTCTTTGTTTGCATAGCTCCTTGTGTTCAGCTTTGGATTTGGCCCTGCCTCTGCATGTAGTTCGCCTGAGGGCATCTGTTCTTTACTCAGACAGGACAGGGTTAAAGGAGCGGCTGATTTGGCGGCTCTGGCTCACTCAGTCTAGGGGGAGGGAGGGGTGCAGTTGAGGGGTGAGCCTGCAGCGGCAGAGACCTTGCTCCAGCCTGAAGCACGACGTGGGTTCTCCCGGGGAAGTAGTCCCTGGGTCACGGGACCCTGGCAGTGTCAGGTTGCACAGAGTCCCGGGAGAGGTGGTGTGGATAGTGACCTGTGCTTGCACACAGGTTTCTTGATGGCTACAGCAGCAGCCTTAGCCTCTCTTGCCCGTTTCTGGGGTTCGTGCTGATAGTTGCAGCTCGCAGCTCTGGAGCTCCTTTAAGCAGTGCTGTTAATCCCCTCTCCTCGTGCACCAGGAAACAAGGAGGCAAGAAAAGTATCTTATCTCCTCGGCTGCTCCAGACTTTTCCTGGACTCCCTCCCAGCTAGCCATGGCACACTAACCTCTTCAGGCTGTGTTCTCACAGCCAACCCCAGTCCTCTCCCAGCATACAACCGAAGCCCGAGCCTCAGCTCCCAGCCCTCGCCTGTCCCAGTGGGTGAGCCAACATGCCTCTCGGCCTGGTGAGTGCTGGTCTGCACCAATCCTCTGCACGGGAATCTCTCTGCTTGGCCCTCCACACCCCTGTTGCTGTGCTCTCCTCCGTGGCTCTGAAGTTTCTCCCTCTGCCACCCGCAGTCTCTGCCCGTGAAGGGGCCTCTAGTGTGTGGAAAACTTTCCTCCTTCACAGCTCCCTCCCACTGGTGCAGGTTCCATCCCTATTCTTTTGTCTCTGTTTTTTTCTTTTTTCTCTTGCCCTACCCAGGTTCGTGGGGAGTTTCTTGCCTTTTGGGAGGTGTGAGGTCTTCTGCCAACGTTCAGTAGGTGTTCTATAGGAGCAGCTCCACGTGTAGATGTATTTCTGATGTATCTGTGGGGAAGAAGTTGATCTCCACATCTTATTCTTCTGCCATCTTCTCAAATCTCTCCCTCATCTTCTCAAATCTCTCCCCCATCTTCTCAAATCTCTCTCCCTAATTTTTTTGTTGTAGTTTTATTTTTTTTACATCTTTCTTGGAGGGTAATTGCTTTACAATGTTGTGTTAGTTTCTGCTGTACAGCAAAGTCAATCAGCTATATGTATACATATATCCCCATATCCCCTCCCTCTTGAGCTTCCCTCCCACCCTCCCTATCCCACCTCTCTAGGTCATCACAAAGCATTAGATTCCCACTAGCCATCCATTTTAAATTTGGTCCTGTATATATGTCAATGCTATGCTCTCACTTTGTCCCTGCTTCCCCATCCCCCCAATGTCCTAAAGTCCATTCTCTATGTCTGCATCTTTATTCCTGCCCTGTCACTAGGTTCATCAGTATCATTTTTTTTAGATTCCCTATATATGCATTAGCATACGGTATTTGTTTGAGAAAAACCTAATTTTTATCCTTCATGTTGTTAATGTGATTTATCACATTGATTGATTTGTGAATGTTGAACTGTCTTTGCATCCTTGGAGTAAATGCCACTTGATCATGATATATGGTCTTTTTAATGTACTGTTGGAATCAGTTTGCTAATATTCTATTGAGGATATTTACATTGATGTTAATCAGGAATATTGACCTGTAATCTTCTTTTCTTGTAGTGTCCTTGTCTGATTTTGGAATCAGTGTAATGCTGACCTTGTAAATTGAGTTTGGAGGAGTTCATTCCCATTTAATATTCTGGAAAACTTTGACTGACATTAATTCTTCTTTCAATGTTTCATAGAAATCACAAGTGAAGCCATCTGGCCCTAGGGTTTTCCGTGTTAAGAGGTTTATGACTATGGATTAAATCTCCTTAATTGTTATTGGTCTTTTCAAATTTTCAATTTTCATAATTCAGTCTTGGTAGGTTTTGTATTTTTTAAGAATTTATCCATTTATTCTAAGTTGTCAAATTTATTGGTCTATAGTTGTTCATAGTAGTCTTCTATAATCCTTTGTATTTCTGTGGTGTTAGTTGTAATGTCTCCACCTTCATTTCTGATTTTATTCATTTGAATCCTCTATTTTTTCATTTGATCATGTACTTGCCCTTAAGAGCATTTTCTTTAGACATTTTTTGAGTAGATTTGTTTGCAAGAAAGTCTTTTCATTTTTCTTCATTTGAGAAGGTCCTTCTTTCTCCTTTATTCTTTTTTTAATTGAAGTATAGTTGATTTAAAAGATTATATTAGTTTCAGGCAATTTAATATTTTTATAGATTATATTCTATTTAAAATTATTATAAATAATGTGTATATTCCATATTCTGTACAATATATCCTTGTAGCTTATTTATTTTATACATAGTACATCCTGCCTCTTAATCCCCTGCACATATCTAGATCTACCCACTTCCTACTACCCACTGATAACCACTAGTTTGTTCTATATATTTATGCATCTGTTTTGTTTTGTTATTTTTTTATTTGTTAGATTCCACATATAAGTGATAATATACAGTACTTTATTCCCTCTGTGACTTATTTCACTAAGCATAATACCCTCTAGATCCATCCATGTTGTTGCAAATGGCAGTATTTCAGTCGTTTTTAAGTCAGAGTAATATTCCATTGTGTATATATGTATATATAGTACATATATATTTTATATATATGTATACATATATACACACACATATATATATATACACACATATAATGTCTCATATTCTTTATATATTCATCTGTTGCTTCTATATCTTGGCTATTGTAAATGATGCTGCTATGAACATTGGGGTTCATGTCTTTTTGACTTAGTGTTTTTGTTTTCTTTGATATATACTCAGAAGCAGAATTGCTTGATCATATGGTAGTTCTATTTTAGTTTTTGGAGGAGCCTCCATGCTGTTTTTCATAGTGGCTGCACCAATTTACATTCTCGCCAACAGTGTACTGGGGTTCCTTTTTCTTCTCATCCTAACCAATATTGATATTGTATACTTGAATATAGCCATTCTGACATCTATGAGGTGATATCTCATTGTGGTTTCAACTTGCATTTCTTTGATGATTAGCAGTGCTGAGCATCTTTTCTTGTGCCTGTTGGCTATCTGTGTATCATTTTTGGGAAAATATCTATTCAGGACTTCTGCCCATTTTTTAATCAGGTTTATTTTTATATTGGGTTGTATGAGCTGTTGATATATATACTGGATATTAACCACTTTTTGGTCATATCATTTGCAAATATTTAAATATTTTATCCCATTTAGTAGGTTGTCTTTTCATTTCATTGATCGTTTCCTTTGATATGCAAAAGTTTTTAAGTTTAAGTCCCATTTTTTTTTTGCTTTTGTTTCCTTTGCCTTGAGAGACTGATCCAAGGAAATACTGCTACAATTTATGTCACAGAGTGTTCTGCCTAGGTTTTCTTCTAGGAGTTTTATGCTTTCTGGTCTTATATTTAAATCTTTAATCCATTTTGAGTTTATTTTTGTATATGATGTGAAAAAAAATGTTCTAATTCCATTCTTTTACACATAGCTGTTCAGTACTCCCAGCAACACTTATTGAAAAGACTATCTTTTTCTCATTGTATAGGCTTCCTTCCTTTGTCGTAGATTATTTGACCATAAGTTCATGGGTTGATTTCTAGGTCATCTATTCTGTTCCATTGATCTATGTGTATGTTTTTGTGTCAGTATGATATTGGTTTGCTTACTGTAGCTTTGTAGTATAATCTAAAGTCAGGGAGCAGGATAACCCCAGCTTTGTTCTTTTATCTCAAGATTCCTTTGACTGTTGGGATCTTTTGTGGTTCCATACAAGTTTTAGGACTATTTGTTCTAGTTCTGTGAAAAAATGTCATGAGTATTTTGGTAGAGATTGCATTATTTGTGTAGATTACTTTGGGTACTGTGGACATTTTAACATATTAATTATTCCGATCCATGAATATATGATATCTTTCTATTTACTTGTATCATATTCAATTTCCTTCATAAATGTTAGTTTTTAGAGTATAGGTCTTTCACTTTCTTGATTAAGTTTATTGCTAGTTTTTTTTATTCTTTTTAATGCAGTTGTAAGTGGGATTATTTTCTTTAATTATCTTTCTGACAGTTCATTATTAGTGTATAGAAAAGCAACAAATTTCTGTATATTAATTGTGTATCCTGCAACTTTACTGGATTCATTTATTAGTTCTAATAGTTTTTTCATGGATACTTTAGGGTTTTCTATATATAGCACCATGTCATCTGCAAATAGTGACAGTTTTACTTATTCCTTTCCAATTTGGATGTCATTTATTTCTTGTTCTTGTCTGACTGCTGTGTCTAAGACTTCCAATAGTATGTTAAATAAAACTGGCAAGAGTGGGCATCCTTGTCTTGTACCTGATTTTATAGGAAATGATGAGAACATTTTACCATTGAGTATGATGTTAGATGTGGGTTTGTCATAAATGGCCTTTATTAAGCTGAGATATGTTCCCCCATACCAACATAGATGAGAGTTATTATCATAAATCAATGTTGGATTTTGTCAAAAGCTTTTTATCCATCTATTGAGATTATCATGATTTTTATTCTTCAGTTTGTTAATGTAGTGTATCACATTGATTGCTTTACAAATGTTGAATGGTCCTTCTGACCCTGGAATTAATGTGACTGGATCATGGTGTATGATCATTTTTGTATATTTTTGGATTCAGTTTGCTAATATTTTTTAAGGTTCTTTCATCTGTATTCATCAAAGACATTGGACTGTAATTTTCTTTTTTTGTATAGTCTTTGTCTTGTTTTGTTAGCAGGGTAATGGTGGCTTCACAGAATGAATTTGGGACTGTTTCCTCCTCTTCAATTTTTTGGAGTAGTTTGAGAAGGATAGGTATTAGCATTTCCTTTTATGTTTGGTAGAGTTGCTCTCTGAAGCTGCCCAGTCCTGGACTTTTGTTTGCTGGAATATTTTTATTACAAATTCAATATGACTACTAGTGATCAGTCTGTTCAAATTGCCTGTTTCTTTTTGACTCAGTCTTGGCATGTTGTATAATTCTAGAAATTTGTTCATTTCTTCTAGATTGTCCAATTTGTTGGCCTGTAACTGTTCATGGTATTCTTTTATGATTTTTTTTTGTATCTCTGTGGTATTGATTTTTATTTCTCCTCATTCATTTCTTAGTTTGATTATTTGTTTTCTCTCTCTTCTTGGTGATCCTGGCTAAGGGTTTATCAATTTTGTTTATTTTTTTCAAAAAGGTCTCCTGGTTTCATTGACTTTTTTCTATTGTTTTTTGGTCTCTATTTTATTCTTACCTCTCTGATCTTTATTGTTTCCTTCTTTCCACTGATTTTGGGCTTTGTTTGCTTTTGTTTTTTTCTAATTCCTTTAGATGGCAGGTTAGGTTGTTTACCTGAGATTTCTCTTGTTTTTTGAGGTAGGCTTGTATCACTATTAACTTTCTCCTTAGAACTGCTTTTGTTGCACCCCATAGATTTTGGAAAGTTGTGTTTCCATTTTCATTTGTCTCGAGGTATTTTCTGAATTCCTCTTTGATTTCTCCATTGACCCACTGGTATTTTAGTAGCATGATTAGTCTCCATGTGTTTGTTTTTCCCAATTTCCTGTAATTGATTTCTAGTTTCATACCATTATGGTTGGAAAAAAAATAATGCTTGATATAATTTCTGTCCTCTTGAATTTATTGAGATTTTTTTTGTGACCTAGCATGTGATCTTTCCTGGTGAACATTTTATGTACACTTGAAAAGAATTTATATTCTGCTGTTTTGAGATGATATGTCCTATAGATATATATTAAGTCCAGCTGCTCTAATGTGTCATTTAATTCCCCTATTTCCTTACTGATTTTCTGTCTGGATAATATGTCCATTGTTGTATGTGGTGTTAAAGTCCCCTACTATTTTTGTATTATTGTCAATTTTTCCCATTATATTTGCTAATATTTGCTTTATATATTTTAAGTGCTCTCATGTTAGTTGCATATATGTTAATGACTGTTATATCCTCTTCTTGTGTTGATGCTTTTATCATGATATAATACCCTTCTTTGTCTTTGTTATGGACTTTGTTTTAAAGTCTATTTTGTCTGATTTGGGTGTTACTATCCTCACTTTCTTGTCACTTCCATTTTCATGAAATATCTTTTACTATCCCCTCACTTCCAGTCTGTGTGTGACTTTAGCTATGAGGTGAGTCTCTTGGAAGCTGCATATTGGTCAGTCTTCTTTTTTTATCCAATTATCCACCCTATGTATTTTGATTAGAACATTTAGTCTATTGACATTTAAAGAGATTATTGATAGATATGTAATTATTGCCATTTTGTTACTTGTTTTTTGGTTGTTTTCTAGTTCTTCTCTGTTCTTCTTGTCTCCTTTTAGTTTCTTCCCTTGTAATTTGATTATTTTCTTTAGTGGTATGCTTGTGTTTCTTTCTTTCTAGTTTTGGTGTATCTATTGTAGGTTTTCAATATGTGGTTACCATGGGGTTCATAAATATTGACTTATAACTATATCTACTTGTTTTAAGTTAGTAGTCATTTAAATTCAAACACTCTTAAAGATCTACATTTTTACTTTACTCCCCATATTTTGTGTTTTTGATGTCATATTTTACATCTTCATGTTTATTCCTTCATTCTTTATTGATGAACTCTTGGTTTTTGCTTGTTCTAGAAGTTCTTTCTCTCCCTTCTAAATAATAATCTTTCTGGGTAAAGTATCATGGGTTGCATTTTTTTTTTCCTCTTTCAGCACTTTGAATGTATCATGCCATCCCTTCTGTCTTCCAAAGTTTCTGCAGAAAAATCAACTGATAGCCATATGGGGATTCACTTGTATGTGACTCTGTTTTTCTCTTGCTGCATTTAGAATTCTCTCTTTATCTTTAACTTCTGCCATTTGAATTATATTATGTTTTGGTATGGGTCTCTTTGGGTTCATCTTGTTTGGGACCCTCTGTGCTTCCTGTACCTGGATATCTGTTTCCTTTTTCAGGTTTGGGAAGTTTTCAGCCATAATTTCATCAAATATATTTTTGACACTTTCCACTCTCTCTTGTCCTTCTGGGACCCATATAATGCAAATGTTGTTACACTTGATGTTGTTTCAGAAGTCCTATAAACTTTTCTCATTTTTTAATTTGCTTTTTCTTTTTGCTGTCCTGAATGGGTGATTTCCAGTATTCTATATTCCAGATCTCTTAAGCATTTTTCTGTATCACCTAGTCTGTTGTTAACTCCTTCTAGTGTGTTTTTCATTTCAGTTAATGTAGTCTTCAGTTATGACTGGTTCTTTTTTTATTTTCTAAATCCTTATTAAAATTCTGTGTTTATCTATAATTTTCCCTAATTCTGATAACATTCTCGTTGCTAATGCTTTTATTTTGCTTAAAAGCATAGGATTGTGGACCATGAGTCAGAAAAGTACTTGGAAATCATCTAGTTCAGAGAATGGCAAACTTCTTCTGTAAAGGACTAGATCTTAAATATTTGGGGCTTTCCAGGTAAAACAATGTTCTCAACTTTTGAAGAAACTGCCCTCACTGATGGGCTAATAGACTTTACATTTTAATTTTTTACAATTTTAAAATGTGAAAAATTTCCTTTGCTCTTAAGCCATACAAAAACATGGTGGGATAGACTTGGCCCACAAGCATAGTTTGCTAGTCCCTCATCTAGCTCATTTTATCTTAAACTGGGCTGAACTTAGGGCGCTTGTTGAAAATACTTGAATATTCTGGCTTTTTTCCTTGACTTTAATTTGCAATTGGGAATTCTTAGTAGTTATGCTTTCCCAAGATAAGCCTCTAGGGAAATGTACAATGTACAATGATAAGGCTAGTTTACAAAAAGGAGGACAATTAAAGAGCCAAATTCCATGAATAGAGGGCCTTACTTCCTTTAGAAAATAAAGGGGTTCCTTGCCATGCTCTCTCCCTATTCCCTTTAAACTCTTTACTTAAGCTCTAAAATTGTTAATACTTTGCAAATCACACACTATGATTTTTTTCATGTAATTGCGTTAAAGATTAACAATGACGATTTTTACTTTATAAAACAGATTTTGGAGGGAAAAAAAAACTTTCTATGGTGTATAATATAGGTCATTAATAGAACCTTTTTGTTATCTTCGTATTTCCAATGAACCTGGGAGTTCACTTGTTGTCATTTGTCAGCTTCTGAGGCTTAGATACCCCTTGACTCCATTTCTTTCAGAATAATGGTTAGTTAGGATACAATTGTATTTTACAATTGTATGGCCATGGCACTGACACCATCAGATCAGTAAATGATATATCTAATGAATTTCTTCATCATAATGGTTGAAATAATCTGTTAAGATTATAGAATTAAATGACAATTTAGTTCTATATAAGATGCAGTAAAAATAGCAGGTATAAATAAAGGAGAGATAAGGATAAACCTTTGGACAGAGCTTTACAAGCTTAATTGCAAATCATTTGAGTGTACAGTGTAAAACTGTAAATCAAGTCTTTAGAAAAATGAGCAACTATCTAGAAAGGGGGAGCAATTTTTTACAGATTCATTTTATAATTCATTTGCTGTGGAAATATTTATTTAACAATCTATTTGAATTTGGTTTTCACAGCAGTTTTTTCTCTAAATAAGAAATTCTCAGTGCTGTACAGAATTACAGTTCTCAGGAAAACATACTCTTAGAGATTAAGAGAGATTAGCTTTTACAGAGTGCTAATTAATGAATTTTTAAATATCATTTTCCCTCTTTTGATGTTAATTCAAGTTTAATAACTAGCCAAAATGTATTTATTTCAAAAGTGTTAGCTCTGGAAAGTGATGTTACTGATAAGAACACTTAAAACTTCTTGTACTCTATAACATCTTTGAAAGTATTCCTGCTCAGGAAGATATTTGGTTTAGCATTCCAAAAGGCAGACATAAAGCTTTGATATAGTCAAAGTCCCCAAAACTTCAGGCAGTATGCCAATCCTAAATAACCAATGTGAATTCCATATTTACTGTATTTTCTGTTAGATTTTTTTCTTAATATAGTAGAATATTATTTTGGAAAGAGTAGAAACATTATGTGTATAGTTCTCAGGAGGCCAGGCATCCTGATAAATCAAATGCATGAAAGTATATTAGTTACCATGTATAAAGGCAGATATTATTTGTTTAAATTTAGATAGTGTCTAGCTAAATAAAATTTGTTGAAATTTCCCTCACCCTTTAATTTTTGTCCTGACTTTCAAAATAATGAAAACTAGTGACAGAGCAATCATAATAGAAAATCCATTACTATGATTTGAGAATAGGAGTCAAAAAAGTTCTGAGTATTTGCACTTTTAGATTAATGTTTAGAAGCCCATGAAAATTATTTGCTATATACCTCTCCTAGGATGTGGAAGTTTCAATATTTCTCATGTATGTTTGCCTTATAAACCAACATTACCCTTCTCTTTATTGTCTGTTAATAATTTACATTATGTAGGCCTTTACCATTTTTCACAGTTAGTGTTTTCTCTTAGACACTATCTCATTTGAGCCTCACAATTATTTGCTGAGACAGAAGATTTCAAAACTTTTATTATAATCAATTCTAAAGTATGTTAAAACTTGTGGAGTATTTTTTCTTATGTTGTAACTAAATAACATGTTATAGTATAAGTCTATTATTTTTTGCTCAGGTTTCATTGAAGATGGAATATATCTCTTTACATAGATAAAATTCATTTTGGTAATTCTTCAACTCTCCTTTTTCCTATTATTGGACTCCTTCTTCACCTAAAAGACTCACTTGTTATGTATGTTCCACTTTGAGGTTAACAATAAAATATTAACAGCAATTTTGATGCCTTATGAAGGACCTTTTGACTGAAAGGAACAGAACCCCACTCATACTGGCTTGAATGAAAAAAAGAAGCATAGTAAATACATTAAGTCAAGGATCATGATTACCTTAGAGAACTCAAGGGCAGAAAGTAGAGTTAATATTTAGTAGGAACTGGAATCAGGAACCTAGGTAGAAAATATGTCCGTCTGTTTCTCTAGAGGCATATGATCCCTTGTTTCTACTTCCTTAACGTATGGATATTTTATTATTTACACTCTCTGCACATTGACTTTTTTCTACTTCTCTAGGCATATGACAGACATTGCTTTTTCAGACTGCCAGTGATTGTCTGTCCTCATTTCAAACAACCAGCAGGAAAAAAAAAAAGAGCTATTTTGAATTCTGACACTAACTCCACAGGAAAAAGAATTTTATTGTCCCAATTTGAGTCAAATGCCAGTTACTTACTCCCAAGGCAACATAGTACCAATGCAACATTTGGGGATGTCCATTAGTTCATGGAAAAATAGAGGTTAGGAAGACACCTCACAATGTGTCGATCATATCCACCCTTATACTTAAATATTAATTTTGAAGTTTTATTTTGAAAGCCGTTCTCCTTATAACTTTCCTTTAAACACAGGTACAGATAATGAAGTAACAGCCTACCCACAATCAAAATGCCTAGATATACTGTGTTTCATGTTAAATGTAACTGAGAAATTATAACTTTGTTTATGATTTATTTTGCTTTGCAGTCAATAATTACAACTAGTTCATCTGGTGAACCTATATTTCCCCTTCAAGATGTGTCCCTTCCAAATGAAACAGTACCTGACAGATTTGAATATTTTTCTATAGAAAGGCTCAACAATCCAAGGTAAGCCTCACTGATAATCAGGTCTACATAACATATAATCTTAAATTGGAGTAGAATATAGAAATAGTTTCTTTCTACTTTCCACTACATTTTTAACATAATATGCAATTTTGAAAATAATGATACATTGATTGGATAAGGACAAGAAAATAGTACATTGCAGGGAATTAGCCTAGTCAGGCAATTACTTTCAGGTGCATTAGAAAAACAGTTAATGTGAGGGTAAATGCAAGTGAGTGTAAAATCTACCTACACTGATTTTCTTCCAACTTGATCACAAGAAGTGTAATGATGTCTCATGATTTCTAAAGCCTGATAGATATAAATGTGTACTTTATAACATTTTCCTACAGAAGACTTTTCAACAGAGAAATAATATATTTGCTGACATGTGATGAATATTTTGTAAGTATTCATGTTTGTCTTTTTTAAGTAATGAAGGAGCAGTAATGATGCCACTTGATGAAGGAAACAAATCAGAAACAGAAGTTTCTGATACAAAAGTTTCTGAAAATTCAGCCAGTTCTTTTGACTATAAAAGTCTCCAAGACCTAACAATAATTGAAAGTGATGCACCTCTTATGGATTCTGGCTCTGAAAGATGTGTGATTGATTCTGACTCTGACAGAGGCATTGGTTTGGAGTCTGACTTAGAACAACACTTGAAAGACTCTGACTCAGTAATATGGGGAATGGACTCAGACTCAGAAAAATGTCCCATGGACCCAGACTCTGTGAAATACCTGCTAGAAGCAGAAAAATACCAGATGGCTTCAGGCTCTGTGGAAGACCTGATGGAGTCAGAGCAACACCTAATTGGAGTTGAACAATGCCACCTGGACTTTGACTCTCTGAAAAACTGGGTGGACTCAGATTCAGAAAAATGCTTGGCAGACTCTGACTCTGAAAAATATGTGATGGATTCTGACAATGCAAGACCTGGGATAGACTCAGACTCAGAAAAATATCCCATGGCTTCTGCATCTGTGAAATACCTGCTGAAGGCAGAAAAATGCCAAATGGCCTCAGATTCTATAAAACGCCTGATGGAATCTGAAAAAAGATTAATGGAGACCGAACAACACTGGATACTCTCTGCTTCTGAGAGGTATGTGGTGGACTCACACATGGAAAGAGATGGAATGAACTCAGCATCTGCATCTGAGGTACATCAGATGGGGGAAGGAAAACATCAGGAGAAGACTATATCTGAGAGACATATGATGGACTCTGACTCTGAACCATGTAGGATGGACCCAGACTCAATAAATTATGGGCTAGCCTCAGCTTCTGTGAAATGTCTCATGGACGCTAAAACGTTCCAGTTGAGCACTGGCACTGAGAGGCACTGGATAGATTCTTGGTCTGAAAGATGCACAATGGACTTGGATTCTGAAAGCCTTGGTATGGCCTCTGATTCTGTGAAACACATGATGAAGGCTGAAAATTGCCAAAGGGCCTCTGACTTGGAAAGATTCTGGATGGGCCTTAGGTCTGAATCTGAAAGATGCTGGACTGACTCTGAAAGACCACAGTTGGACTTTGACTGTGGTAGATGCTGGGATAGCTCTAGAAGATATCAACGCAGGTCTTCAAGACTTCAGGGTAGCTCTGGAAGATGTCGAGATGACCTTCAAAAAGACTGGGATAAGTTTGAAAGACATCAAATTAACTCTGATTCTGAAAAACATCGAACAAATTCTGAAAATGAAAGATATCAAAATAACTTTGAAAGTGAAAGACACATGATGGAGATGGAGAAGGAACAGTGTGTGATACTATCTGAAAACGAGAAACTTCAAATAGATGAAGACAGGGGAAAATATCTCATAAAGTCTGAAAGTGAAAAAGAGCACAAGATTTTATGTGACAAGGAAAGACACCACCTTGACTCAGAAAATGAAGCACAACGGCTTGGTGCTCGCAGAAAAGATAATCGTCCTCAGGGTAAGCTTAAATGTGAGTGGCTTTTGAAACCAGCTTGTTTTCAAGTTTAATATAACATGATGATACTTCCAAAATGGCAGTAGCTTTAACAGATTTGGGCCTGAAATCATTTCATCAGAAATTCAGAGAAAAGACATCTTAATCCCAGATTTTCCATTCACTTTTGAAAATTAGGCAAATCATCTGTCTTTAGTTATCTACTTTACCATATTATCTTAAAAGAAGGAAAATTAAAGAATCATTAGCAAAAATGATTATTCTGGACTAGGAAACGGCATGTTGAATTTAGTTTACATGATTCTAGAATGGGTGGATAGAGATTGCTCATAGACATTTTCCCATTATTAGTTACTGTGAAAAACAGAATCCAAGCCAACTATATAAACATTCAACTTACCTTGCTTCACTCAAAGTTATTATAAAGCTCCATAATTTTCAATAAATAATTGTCATTTACCTTGTTCATCATATTTAATTTATCACACTAAATCATTATAATTCTCCATTTCCTAAGCCATTTTATTAAGGTATGCTTATTATGATAAAGGGACTAGCTTATTATGATAAAGGGACTATTATCATCTCAGATATTTTTCTTTATATTAGTCATTTTCCACTGAGCCTTTTAGTTACAACTCAAAGTGTGAAATTAAAACTAAGAATTTTCCCCCAAACATTTTTCAGAATGCTTCCCTCTGAAATTATAACAAGAAATTCTATGCCTCAATAAAATCCAATGACTTTAAAAACAGTGTATTTAAAATAATATATGTTTAATGTATGATCAATATTTCCTATTTTATTTTTAAATTAATTTTTATTGGAGTATAGTTGATTTACAATGTTGTGTTAGTTTCTGCTGTACAGCAAAGTGAATCAATTATAAGTATACATGTATCCACTCTTTTTTAGATTCTGTTCCCATGTAGGTCATTACAGAGTATTGGGTAGAGTTCTCTGTGCTATACACTAGGTTCTTATTAGATATCTATTTTATATATAGTAGTGTGTATACGTCAATCCCAATCTTCCAATTTATCCCTCAACCCCTTTCACCCTTGGTAACCATAAGTTTGTTTTCTATATCTGTGACTCTATTTCTGTTTTATAAATAGGTTCATTTGTACCCTATTTTTCAGATTCCACATATAAGCGATATCATATGATATTTGTCTTTCTCTGTCTTACTTCACTCAGTATAACAATCTCTAGGTCCATCCATGTCACTGCAAATGGCATTATTTCATTCTTTTTTATGGCTGAGTAATATGCCATTGTATATATATATATATATATATATATATATATATATATATATATATATACCATAACTTCTTTATCCATACCTCCATTGAGGGACATTTAGGTTGCTTCCATGTCCTAGCTATTGTAAATAATGCTGTAATGAACATTGGGGTGCATATATCCTTTCGAACCATGTTTTTCTCCAGATATATGCCCAGGACTGGGATTGCTGGATCATATGGTAACGCTATTTTTAGTTTTCTAAGGAACCTCCCTGCTGTTTTCCATAGTGGCTATACCAAGTTACATTTCCACCAGCAGTGTAGGAGAGTTCCTTTTTCTCCACACCCTCTCCCGAATTTATTGTTTGCAGATTCTTTGATGATGGCCATTCTGACCAGTATGTGGTGATACCTCATTGCAGTTTTGATTTGCACTTCTCTGATAATTAGTGATATTGAGCATTTTTAATGTGCCTCTTGGACATCTGTATGTATTCTTTGGAGAAATGTCTAGATCTTCCATCCATTTTTTTGATTGGGTTATTTGGGTTTTTTTGATATTGAGCTGCATGAGCTGTTGTATATTTGGGAGATCTATCACTTGTCAGTCACTTTGTTTGCAAATATTTTAGGTTTTGTTTGTTCTTCTTTCTCTAGTTGCTTTAGGTGTAAGGTTAGGTTGTTTATTTGAGATTTTTTCTTATTTCCTGAGGTAAGATTATATTGCTTAAACTTCTCTCTTAGAACTGCTTTTGCTGTGTCCAACAGGTTTTGGATTGTCGTGTTTTTGTTGTCATATGTCTCTAGGTATTTTTTGATTTCCCCTTTGATTTCTTCAGTGATCCATTGGTTGTTAGGTAACACATTGTTTAGCCTCCATGTGTTTGTGTTTTTTACAGTTTTTTTCTTGTAATTGATTTCTAATCTCATAGTGTTGTGGTCAGCAAAGATGCTTGGTATGATTTCAATTTTCTTAAATTTACTGAGGCTTGATTTGTGACCAAAGATGTGATCTATTCTGGAGAATGTTCTGTGTGCACTTGAGACAAAAGTTTATTCTTCTGCTTTCAGATGGAATGTCCTATAGATATCAATTAATTCTAACTGGTCTAATGTGTCATTTAGGCTTGTGTTTCCTTATTAATTTTCTGTCTGGACAATCTGTCCATTGGTGTAAGTGGGCTTTATAGTCCCCCACTATTTTTGTGTTACTGTCGATTTCCCCTTTTATGGTTTTTGCACTTGCCTTATATATTGAGGTGCTCCTATGTTGGGTGCATATATATTTACAATTGTGTCTTCTTCTTCAATTGATCCTTTGATCATTATGTAGTGTCCTTCCTTGTCTCTTGTAACAGTCTTTATTTTAAAGTCTTTTTGTCTGAAATGAGTATTGCTACTCCAACTTTCTTTTGATTTCCATTTGCATGGAATATCTTTTTCCATCCCCTCACTTTCAGACTGTATGTGTCCCTAGGTCTGTAGTGGGTCTCTTGTAGACATCATATATACAGGTCTTGTTTTTGTATCCATTCTGCCAGTCTATGTCTTTTGGTTGGAGCATTTAATCCATTTACACTTAAGGTGATTATC
>NC_041234.1:60658354-60701994 GCF_002837175.3 Physeter macrocephalus
GCCATTGTATATATATATATATATATATATATATATATATATATATATATATATACCATAACTTCTTTATCCATACCTCCATTGAGGGACATTTAGGTTGCTTCCATGTCCTAGCTATTGTAAATAATGCTGTAATGAACATTGGGGTGCATATATCCTTTCGAACCATGTTTTTCTCCAGATATATGCCCAGGACTGGGATTGCTGGATCATATGGTAACGCTATTTTTAGTTTTCTAAGGAACCTCCCTGCTGTTTTCCATAGTGGCTATACCAAGTTACATTTCCACCAGCAGTGTAGGAGAGTTCCTTTTTCTCCACACCCTCTCCCGAATTTATTGTTTGCAGATTCTTTGATGATGGCCATTCTGACCAGTATGTGGTGATACCTCATTGCAGTTTTGATTTGCACTTCTCTGATAATTAGTGATATTGAGCATTTTTAATGTGCCTCTTGGACATCTGTATGTATTCTTTGGAGAAATGTCTAGATCTTCCATCCATTTTTTTGATTGGGTTATTTGGGTTTTTTTGATATTGAGCTGCATGAGCTGTTGTATATTTGGGAGATCTATCACTTGTCAGTCACTTTGTTTGCAAATATTTTAGGTTTTGTTTGTTCTTCTTTCTCTAGTTGCTTTAGGTGTAAGGTTAGGTTGTTTATTTGAGATTTTTTCTTATTTCCTGAGGTAAGATTATATTGCTTAAACTTCTCTCTTAGAACTGCTTTTGCTGTGTCCAACAGGTTTTGGATTGTCGTGTTTTTGTTGTCATATGTCTCTAGGTATTTTTTGATTTCCCCTTTGATTTCTTCAGTGATCCATTGGTTGTTAGGTAACACATTGTTTAGCCTCCATGTGTTTGTGTTTTTTACAGTTTTTTTCTTGTAATTGATTTCTAATCTCATAGTGTTGTGGTCAGCAAAGATGCTTGGTATGATTTCAATTTTCTTAAATTTACTGAGGCTTGATTTGTGACCAAAGATGTGATCTATTCTGGAGAATGTTCTGTGTGCACTTGAGACAAAAGTTTATTCTTCTGCTTTCAGATGGAATGTCCTATAGATATCAATTAATTCTAACTGGTCTAATGTGTCATTTAGGCTTGTGTTTCCTTATTAATTTTCTGTCTGGACAATCTGTCCATTGGTGTAAGTGGGCTTTATAGTCCCCCACTATTTTTGTGTTACTGTCGATTTCCCCTTTTATGGTTTTTGCACTTGCCTTATATATTGAGGTGCTCCTATGTTGGGTGCATATATATTTACAATTGTGTCTTCTTCTTCAATTGATCCTTTGATCATTATGTAGTGTCCTTCCTTGTCTCTTGTAACAGTCTTTATTTTAAAGTCTTTTTGTCTGAAATGAGTATTGCTACTCCAACTTTCTTTTGATTTCCATTTGCATGGAATATCTTTTTCCATCCCCTCACTTTCAGACTGTATGTGTCCCTAGGTCTGTAGTGGGTCTCTTGTAGACATCATATATACAGGTCTTGTTTTTGTATCCATTCTGCCAGTCTATGTCTTTTGGTTGGAGCATTTAATCCATTTACACTTAAGGTGATTATCTATATGTATGTTCCTATTGATGTTTTCTTAATTGTTTTGGACTTGTTTCTGTAGATCTTTTTTTTTCCCCTTCCTCTTTTGTTCTCTTGTGATTTGAGGACCATCTTTAGTGTTGTGTTTTGGATGCTTTTTCATTTTTGTGTGTGTATCTATTGTAGTTTTTGGGTTTACTGTTCCCATGAGGTTTTGATATAGTAGTCTATATATGCACAAGCTTGTTTTAAGTTGCTGTTCTCTTTCCCACCTAGAGAAGCTCCTTTAGTATTTGTTGTAAAGCTGGTTTGGTGGTGCTGAATTCTCTTAGCTTTTGCTTGTTTGTAAAGCTTCTGATTTCTCTGTCAAATCTAAATGAGAACCTTGCTGGGTAGAGAATTCTTGGTTGTAGGTTTTTCCTTTTCATCACTTGAAATATATCGTGCCACTCCCTTCTGGCCTGCAGAGCTTCTGATGAAAATTCAGCTGATAACCTTATGGGGATTCCCTTGTATATTATTTGTTGATTTTCCCTTGTTGCTTTTAATATTTTTTGTCTTTAATTTTTGTCAGTTTGATTAATATGTGTCTTGGTGTGTTTCCCCTTGGGTTCATCCTGTATGGTATTCTCTGTGCTACCTGGACTTGAGTGAGTGTTTTTTTCCTCATGTTAGGAAAGTTTTTGTCTATAATATCTTCAAATATTTTCTCAGGCACTTTCTCTTTCTTTTCTCCTTCTGAGACCCGTGTAATTAGAATGTCGGTGTGTTTAATATTGTCCCAGATGTCTCTGAGGCTGTCCTCACTTCTTTTCATTCTTTCTCTTTATTCTGTTATGTGGCAGTGATTTCCACCACTCTGTCTTCCAGCTCACTTATACATTCTTCTGCCTCAGTTATTCTGCTATTGATTCCTTCTAGTGTATTTTTCATTTCAGTTATTGTATTGTTCATCTCTCTTTGTTCATTAGTTCTTCTAGGTCTTTGTTAAACATTTCTTGCATCTTCTCGATCTGTGCCTTTATTCTTTTTCTGAGATCTTGGATCATCTTTACTATCATTACTTTGAATTTTTTTCAGGTAGATTGCCTATGTCCTCTTCATTTAGTAGTTCTTGTGGGTTTATATCTTGTTCCTTTGTCTGCAACATATTTCTCTGTCATCTCATTTTGTCTAACTTACTGTTTCTGTGATCTCCTTTCCACTGGCTGCAGAATCATAGTCCCTCTTGCTTCTGGTGTCTGCCCCCTGGTGGGTGAGGTTGGTCCAAGGGCTTGTGCAGGCTTCCTGATGGGAAGAACTGTTGCCTGCCTCTGGTGGGTGGAGCTGTGTCTGTCCCTCTGATGGGCAGGGCCGTGTCAAAGGGTGTGTTTTGAGGTTGCTGTTAGCTCAGTACAACTTTACATAGCTTGTCTTCTGATGATTGGGCCTGTGTTCCTATCTTGGTGGTTGTTTTGCCTGAGGCTTTCCAGCACTGGAAACTGCAGGTTGTTGGCTGAGGTTGGGTCTTGGTGCCAAAAGTTGGACCTCTGGGAGAGCTCACTCTGATCAGTATTCCCTGGGGCTTCTGCTATCAGTGTCTGTGCACTCACAGTGAGCTATGGTCAACCTTTGCTTCCCCAGGAGACCCTCCAAGACCCCTACGTAGGTGTAGCCCAGGTACTGCTTTGTGCTGGATCCCGGTGCACATGAGACCTTGTGTGTACCCTGCAAGAGTGGAATCTCTGTTTCCCCCAGCCCTGTGGAGCTCCTTCACTCAGATTACACTATTGTTGGCACTGCTCTCAGCCCCACCTTAACTGTGGGTATGTGGTAATTGGTCCTGGTGTCTCTCAGACGTTGTTTTCACCAGGCCACCAGCATAGACCCACTGAATTCAGGTCCCAGGATTGCAGTAATCATGGATCTGGTCCCACTTTTGGTACTACGGGGACAGTTTGGACTCTGGCCTGGCCCAACCCCTATGTGTATGTGCCCACAACGTCTACAGCTGCTAAAGCCAGACTCATCTTGGTTGAGGGAGCACTTGTTGTCTGTTCAGATGTTCTGTAGGCACTGAGTTTACAAAGCCTGTTGCAGGGGTGTCAATTTGTGGTTTGTGGAGCTGTGAAGAGAGCTGTCAACCTTTTTTCCTTAGTTGCATGGCTCCTGGGGCTCAGCTGTGGTTTAAGCCACACGTCTGTGTGGTCCACCCACAGGGGTTTGTTCCTGAGGCTGCCCTGGAGCACACAAATCCATTCATTCGAGGAGGGCACTCAGAGGCAGTGGCAGCCAGGATTGCAAGAGCCCCAGTGGGGATGGCGTGCATGGGGTAGCCAGCAGCCACGGGTGCAAGAGAGCTGGCTCTGGGGGGTTCTTCCTATTGCTTGGCCCTGGGCATGAGAGAGCCAGCCCCAGTGGTGGCCCTTCCTATTATCCGGGGGGCAGGGGCCAGTGTGTGGGGAGAGAGGCTGCAATGGTAGCCCTACTCCTTGTGTGTCACTCAATAGTGACACTTCGCTTCTATGGTGGTCTGTGATTCCTCCGCAAGCATTCCTGGCTGTGGATTTCCTCACTCCTGTCCCCTCAGGCTGTCTCCTCACAGCCAACAGCAGTCCTCTCCCCAGGTTTGCTCTCCAAACCCCACGTTCCAGCATCCAATCCCTGTGCACACCGGTGGACACACATCTCAGGCTGGGGCACACAGGGCTGTGGCACAGACCATCTGTGTAGGTCTCACTCTATCCTGCCTGCCACAGACCAATTGCTGCACTCTCCTCTGATAACCTCCAAAGCTCCCCTTCTGTCCCAATTGATCTCCCCGCTGGTAAGGGGGCTTCCTCAGATGCAGGGACCTCTCCTCTCCTTCAGTTCGCCCACCAGGGGAGCAGGTCCCATCCCTCTTCCTCTCTTCTTCGGTTTCCCTTCTTCTTTCTTTCATCTACCCGGTTATGCAGAGACATTTCTTGTCCTTTTAGGTGTCCGAGGTCCTCTGCTAGTGTTCAGATGGTGCTCTGTGAGAATTTTTCATTTAAAGATGTATTCTTGATGCATTTGTTGGAAAAGATGAACTTCATGTTCTCCTACTCCTTCACCATCTTAACTTCCTCCAGACCAGATATTTCCTATTTTAATATGCTGTTTCTACACAGGTCTTGAAATTTGTCCTATATAAAACTGACTTTTCCATGGCATATGCTTTTAAGTAGGGTAAGCTATTGGATCCACTAAAAATAAAGTACAGTATATATTTTAGGACATTACCTAACACAAAGTGTTATCCAGAGGTTGCCCTTGCTGTCAGAGAGGTACATTTATCCTCAAGCCACTAATTCAACTGGAATAACTGTGCAATATTTTATGTGAACAATCAGAGGAAAATACTCATTTGATTCTTTATATTTTCTGAGGAAAACTCTCTGATTTCTAGTTAGAAAAGCAATTCTATTGGGAAGAATTAAATAATGTGAGAAATTAATTTCTGAGATTCGCTTATAAAGCAGTGTATTGGTAGGGTGGTGATAAAAGTATGTTACCTTTTATGAGGAAAGGGGAAATCCTTAAAACAGTTTTTTCACTGGATTTGAACTTAGTAACACTAAGTTAGTTCTCCCCTAACCCAATATAATTATTTTTTAATGAAGTAATATTAGCAATCCTGTAAGAATTGCATTAATCAGCATAGAGGGTATAAAGATTCACATTTCTCATCCAGCTTCTGTTTTTAATATTTTTAAACACCATCTGAAAAAAGACCAGTGAATTAGCATAACTACTTCTCAGGGACTTAACTGCACTGTTATTGATGTACTTTGTAAAATTTTATCATTCAAATTCTTACTATATGCTCAGCATAAATTATAATAAATACATAAAAGTCTAATACCTTAAATTTATACAACACCTTTCAACATTTCAAATTTCATTAATGTAAAAATAATAATAGCATCTGATACTGAGTGTCAAGTACTGTGCTACACAAATCACATGCATTATTATATTTAATCCCATTTACCATCGCTATCCCCCTTTACTGATAATAGCTAAGCTTTATATAGCACAGCCAGGAACCATTCCATGCATTTTACATATACTAATTTGTTAGTACCAATTCACTAGTACTAATTAATTAATACTAATTCACCAGTTTTATATGTATGAATTCATTAAAACCTCACAATAACCCTAGGAGGTGGGCACTATTATCATATCTATTTCACCAATGAAGAAACTGAGCCACAAAGAAGTTATGTAATTAATGAAGGTAACACAATAAATGAGAGTCAGGCTGTGAACCCATGTTCCAAAGTCTTTGCTGTTAAACATAAAGACATACTATCTTTCAGCTCTAAGAGGTATGTACTATCCCAATTTTATAGTGAGAAAAGTGAGGCTATGATGTTCAAGTGACTTGCCCTGGACTTTGACCCTAGGTTTATCTGACTCCAGAGCCTGAGTTCTTAATCAGTTTAATTATGTTACTTATATCTTGACCCTTGTTTTACCTCATGTTCTCTAATTTAGAAAGAGCTAGTACACTATAACATTATTGTGCTTGTTTCAAAAATGAAGAAACAGGCAAAGACAGACTACTTCACTAAATGTTACATAGGTAATTCGTGGCTAAGCTAGAGCACAGAAAACCCTGGCATACTGTTATCTTGACCACATCTGTGACTTGATAAAGTTTGCAATCTAAATGAGATGAGAATATTATTACACATGAAACTAATAGATTACACTTTGTGTGAGACTTTGACACATTCTAAACGTTTGTAATTGGACTGTAATTATCTAATTTATGGATTATTATTAATATAAAACATGCATTGGTCAATACACAGGTAGATAAAAACAAAATTTTGCTAGGGTCTTTCACCAATCTTCAGCTGTTGTATATTGAAAATATAAACTGATAACTAAATGTGTTCAAAAATCCCAGAAATAAAATTGAAGGTCATGGGTACAGAAAAAGTGCTCTTTGTGCTGCTTATTTCATGTTCACTCCCAAATGAGCAATACATTTCTCTTAAAGTCAGCTTACACAATGTCTGTTCCTTCTCTATGCCATCCTATGGTAAGAGATAGGAAGAAAAGCGGCTTCACTGTATCTCCCAGGCCCAGAATTAAGTCTCTTTGCTCCTGTAACTATGGACCCTAAATTATAATAGTTTTATTTTTTTTGTAAATAAATGAACAGTTGATTGCAAAACACCTTATTTTTAGTTTATCTTTTTTGCAAAATGCTTTTCCTGAGAACAGTCCAAAGCTCATTGATAATATTAACTCATTTTCTCAACTTCTTTGCTAATAAGTCATAGTGATGTATAGAATTTATGTTGCACTTTAAATTTTTACACAAAATTCTATCATCCTGGGATCACTGAACTGCAGTCTCCATTATGTCTGACATGAAAACATATTCCTATCCCCTCACCTCCATATTCCACCACAGCCTATTGTTAGCCATTTTTTAAAAAACTGTAGTAAAATATACATAACATAAAATTTATTATCTTAATTTTTAAATGTACAGTTCGGTAGTGTTAAGTACATTCACATTTTCTGAAACCAATCTCCATAACTCTTTTCATCTTACAAAACAAAAACTCTGTGCTCATTAAACAATAACCTCCCGCCTTCCCCACTTCATGCAGTCCCTGGTACCTATGATCATACTTTCTGTCTCTGTGATTTTGACTAGTCTAAGTATCTCATATAAGTATTTATCTCTTATAGAGTAGTTGTCTTTTTGTGCCTGGCTTCTTTCAGTTAGCATAATGTCCTTGACGTTGATACATATTGTTGCATGTGTCAGAATTTTCTTGCTTTTTAAGGCTAAAGAATATTCCATTGTATGGATATATCACAATTTGCTTGTCCATTATCTATTGATGGACATTTGGATAACTTCCACCTTTTGGCTAATGTGAATAATGCCAAACGAGAGTGTACAAATATATCTTCGAGATTCTACTTTCAATTATTTTGGGTATATACTCAGAAGTAGAATTGTTGGATCATAGAGTAATTCTATTTTTAATTTTTTGAGGAACCACCATACTGTTTTCTATTATGGCTGTTCCATTTTACATGCCCACCAACAGTGCATAAGGGTCCTAATTTCTCCACATCCTCACCAACACTTGTTATTTTTTGTGTTTTTGATAGTATTCATCCTAATGGGTACTTGTTAGCCAATTTTATACCCAATATTTCATTGATTAGGGCAAGAACTGGCTACAATTTTTTTAGAGAGAGTTAACTGAGGATCTGCTGAATATTTATATGAGGAAATATATACCAGTATATACTAGAATATTTTTAACTTAAATTTCAATATTGCCTTAATAAACTCCATGAAAATTGGAATGAGGATCACCATTACTAATAGATATATTTGAAGAAAAATAGTATTATCAGAAATATTTTTTCACTCCAGAATCATATAACTTTTTACTTTCTACAATCTTATTTTTGTTAGGAATTGTAAAATAATTGAGTCTATTTAATATGTTTATAGGTTTTTGGAGGCCTATTTTCCTGTCACCTCCACATGGCCAAGAAAAGGAAACTGAAGAACAACACTCTGTGCAACAAATTGATAACAGAGGTGAGTGTATTCAATAGAAATTGCCTAATGATTTCATATATTTTATTCAATATTTGGAAAAATTTAAGCCAGAACTTTTGTATCAGGGATCTCTAAGACAATATCCAGGTCCAATCATTCTTTAGCAGGATTCACTAGATTCAGCACACAATAGTACTCAAAGCTACGTTTTATTACAGTAAAAGGATACAAAATAAAATTAATAAAAGGAAAAGACTTATGGATTGAAGTCTAGCGAAAACTAGGTACAAGGTTCTAAGAGTCCTCTCCCATTGGAGTCACACAAGACTCATCTAATTCATCCACCAACAAATTATGACAAGATGTATGAAACGTTGTCTACCAGGAAAGCCCATTAGATTATCAGTGCTCAGGGTATTTTTTGCTCAGTGTGTTTCTTTTTTAACAGCTTTATTGACACATAATTTACCCATCAAACTACACAATTCAATGGTTTTAGGTATAGATATGTGCAACCATAACATCTATTTTGGATCATTTTTATCACCATAAAAGTTAATGCTGTACCCTATAGTTATCACCTGCCTACCGTTTCCACTCCCCTTGGCCCTAAGAAACCACTAATCTACTTTAAGTATCCATAGATTCCTCTGTCCTGGACATTTCATATGAATGGAATCATGTAATACATAGCCTTTTGTGACTATATTCATTCAATTAGTATATTGCTTTCAAGGTTAATCCATATTGTAGCATGTATCAGTACTTCATTTTTTATGACTGAATAATATTCCATTGTATGGATATACTGCATATTGTTTATGTATTTGTCAGCTGATGGACATATTAGTTACACATTTTGGCTATTATGAATAGTGATGCTATGAACATTTGTGTACATAGAGGTATGTTTCCATTACTCCTGGATATATACCTAGGAGTGGAGTTGTTAGGTCATCTGGTTACTCAATGTTTAAACTCTTAAGGAACTGCAGACTGTTTTCCAAAGTGACTGCATAATTTTAAATTCCCACCAGCAGTGTATGAAGATTCCTATTTCTCCACATCCTCCTCAACACTTGTCATTATTTGACTTCTGTATAGCCATCCTGATGGGTGTGAAATGATATTTCTTTAATAGTTTTGGTTTCTATTTCCTTGATGACTAATGATGTTGAGGATCTTTTTATGTGCTTTTAGACCATTGTATATCTTCCTTTTATAAATGTGTACTAGGATCCTCTTTTTTACTTTTATATTTTTATTATTTTTTGTTATTGAGTTGTAAGAGTCCTCTATATATTCTGAAAACATTTTTTTTATCAGATGTATGATTTGCAAATATTTTATCCCATTCTGTGTGTTGTCTTTTCATTTCATTTAATGGTGTCTTTTGAAGCACAAATTTTTAAAATTTTGATGACATCAAAATTATCTGTTTTTATCCTTTTGTCACTCATAATGTAAGTGTCATGTATAAGAATCATTTGCCAAATCCAAGACTGTGAAGATTTACACCTATGTTTTTTTAAGAATATTAAAATTTTAGTTCTTAAATTTAGTTGTTTGATCCATTTGAGTTACTTTTTGTGTATGGTGTGATGAAAAGGAACAATTCATTATTTTTCATGTGGCTGTCCTGTTGACCCAATATCACTTCTGGGAAAGACTATTATTTCCCCATGGAATGGTCTTGGCACCCTTGTCAAAAATCAGTTGGCCAGAGACCCATGATTTTATTTCTAGATCTCATTTCTATTCCATTGATCTCTATGCTTATCCTTGTGCCAACATCACACTGTCTTAATTACCATTGCTTTGTAGTAAGTTTTGAAATGCGGAAGTATAAGTTCTCTTACTTTGCTATGTTTCAAGATTGTTTTGGCTATTTCAGTTTTTTGCAATTCCATATGACTTTTAGGATCAGCTAGTCAATTCACATGCAAAAAGTCAACTGAGATTCTCGTAGAGATTGCATTGAATCTGTAATTAATTTGTGAAATATTGTCACCTCAACAATATTAAGTCTTCTGATCTGTGAGCATGAAATGTTTTTCCATTGATTTAGTTCTTTTTAAATTTCTCTCAATGATGTTTTGTGGTTTTCAGAGTATGACTTTTGAACTTCTTTTGTTCAATTTATTGCAAAGTATTTTATTCTTTTGATGCTATTATAAAAGAATTTTGTTCTGAATTTCATTTTCAGACTCTTCATTTTGATTTTGGCAGGGCTCTGTCTCATTCTCTAGATACACCCATTAATTGACTGCTGATTGCTCTACTGTTTTCAACAGGGCTCTGGGCATAAGTTTAAGCCCTAAAGACTAAACCAATCAAATTTGGTCTTCTTTGAAAGAATATATCCTTAGGTCTATGTTTGATATTTGGCTGAATCCAGGAGTTTTCCTCCTAGCTGTCAATATTCCCAGTTATCTCCTTAAACTAGCTGGCCTACAGTTTATTCTTTCTCTTCATTGACTTTACCAGTCTCCTCTCAATTGCCATTCACCAACAACCTCTATTGTTTTCTTTTACTGAAGTATAGTTGATTTACAATATTGTGTTAATTTCTCCTGTACAGCAAAGTGACTCAGTTATACACATATATACATTCTTTTTTATGTTCTTTTCCATATGCTTTATCCCAAGAGATTGGATATATTTCCCTGTGCTGTACAGTAGGACCTTGTTTTGTATCCATTCTAAATGTAATGGTTTGCATCTACTAACCCTGAACTCCCAGTCCATCCCTTCCCTTCCCCTCTCCCTCTTGACAACCACAAGTCTGTTCTCTATGTCTGTGAGTCTGTTTCTGTTTTGTAGCTAGGTTCATTTGTGTCATATTTTAGATTCCACATATAAGTGATATTGTATGGTATTTGTCTTTCTCTTTCTGACGTATTTCACTTAGCATGATCATCTCTAGATGCATCCATGTTGCTGCAAATGGCATTATTTCATTCTTTTTCATGGCTGAGTAGTATTCCATTGTATATATGTACCACATCTTCTTTATTCATTCATCTGGACATTTAGGTTTTTTCCATGTCTTGGCTATTGTGAATAGTGATGCTATGAACATAGGGGTGCATGTATCTTTTTGAATTATAGTTTTGTCTGGATATATGCCCAGGAGTGGGATTGCTGGATCATATGGTAATTCTATTTTTAGTTTTCTGAGGAACCTCCATACTGTTTTCCAAGGTGGCTGCACCAGCTTACATTCCCACCAACAGTGTGGGAGGGTTCCCTTTTCTCCACACACTAGAGTGCTCTTAGTCTTGAACTTCTCCTTTCTCTGTTGCAAATGAAGTCAGCTATTTTGGGAAGAGATTAGGAGCCATCTGTTTTATGGCATGCGTTTTCCTCAGGTAAAATCTCTGAGACAAAACTCTTGAGCTGGAGGTAGGGACAATGGTGCACTTCTCTCTGAGTGATACCCTTGCTTCAGGACCTTCAGTGGATGTGGACAGTAGCCTCGAGTTTTCTTGGCTTGCTTCTTCTGGCAGGGAACTGCTGCTTTATGAGCTCAGAGGAAGACAATTGGGGCTCAAGTAATCTCAGCAACAAAACACCCAAGATAGAACCTCTGTTCCATCGGTGGTGACTGGCAAGAAAAAGAGAGTCCCCACTTCTTGGCCACATTCTCCTGGACCTTAGCCTCAGCAACACGTAGCTGGGGGCATGGTAAGAAATGCTGACATCCTGCTCCTCTGAAGGAAAAAGCCCTCCAATGAAGAGCGTGAGGGAGAGGTAGACTTGTGTTCTTGGCTGCACCTGTCTGTAATAATTTCCATCTTGCTGTATTGAGAAAGGGGAAGGAGGGAGTACTCTTGTTTCAAATGCCACAAACTTTCTTTTCTTACCGAATATTGATAGATTTTCCAGAAGAGATATTTTTTATTTGTTATATGCCCTTTAGACTATTTCCAGAGATTTTAAATTGTTGGTGTTTTAAAATAATTTCCACAAGTTGCACAAGGCAGTGAGTCCATGAAGTTCTGCATGATATCATGCCCAAATTCAATATCCCCAGTTCCCAGGAATTATACTGGAGGCTGGTCATGTAGGTACCCTCTACCTAGCATGTATGAGAATACCAGAACTTCAGAAAGAAAGCAGGTGTTCATCATAAACCACATTGTTTGTACAAACAGTTTAGGTGTAGTGAACCATTCTTATACATTCTGGGTATGTTAGGAATCTTCTTAAAATTCAAGTTCCTAGATGCTAATCAAGGGCCAAACTTGCAAGTGGGCCTTTCTAAGTATAACAGTCTCAGGACTCCTATGTTAACCCTTTTCTGCATAGTCCACCCACTTGACCCTTAGCCGGGGTGTCTTAGAAAATCATTAATAGTAAGACCCCACCCAACAGAGTACTATGAACCTGCAATATTAATCCCAGTTATGCCCTTTAGGATTCCTTGATTTATCCAGCTAAAACAAAAATCATTAATCAGAAAGATCTATCTTATAAAACTAGATTGCATCCTCTTTGAGTTTCCATATTAATCTTTTCTATCTGGTCCAAGGTATCAATTCAAGCATAGTATAACACTGCCTAAGTTGGAGCTGACCTGAAAGCTTTGCAGAGCCAAGGCAGGATCATAATAGGGTACACACACAAGAAGTACAATCCCAGAGGGCACACATTGAACCCTTGAAAACACATCCCAAACAGGACATAAATTACTCAAGCAATACAGGTTAACAGGAACCCCACTGTGGCCTCCCTCCATAGGGCTTTCTGCCCTAGGATTTTCAGTTGAGTTCAGTTGGTTTTGTTACCAGAGAGTAGGTTCTTGTCTCATTGCAGGAAGAATTCAAACGAGAGATAGAGGTCAAGAAAGCAAAGCAATGATTTATTTATTAAGCATAGTACACTCTCAGGAAGGAGAGTGGGCAGGCTCAGGTGAGTAGCAGCCCTGAGTTCCTTTCACAAGGAACTGGTTATATGGGCTGTGAAAATGATTGGCTAAATATTCATTGAGGAGGGAGAGGTTTGGGGTCGTATTTCCTGATTTTCATCACAGCTCTACCTTCCCAAGGGGAGGAGGGTTTTTTCTCCTTATTTAGTCTTGATCAGAAGTGTCATAGTGTCAGTGCATGATAGGTACTTCTTATTTGCAAGGCTAATTTTATTGTAATGAGGGCATAATGAACAAAAGTTTACATTAAGACACCAGAGACTCCCGCTTTTTCCCACCTATCTTTGTCTGCCTCTAGAACCCTTGTCACCACAAGATGTGTGGTTTCTTGCCACCTTGCCCGTGCCCCTCCTTTCTCTGCTCATATCTAGCTAACTGCCTTCTCACAGTTTCAAATGGGTTGCCTTAAGGCAGTCAGTTCAAAACAGTTTTGCTTGTCCATGACATCAATTAATCCTCTCAGAAGCATGGACGACATCTGGAGGTGTTTTATGTGGAAAGTGAAGGAGCTAGGCCCACTCACTACTGTCTCATAATCAGCATTCTTAGTTTTGATCTTACGCTTAGCAGTCAGTTTGTATTCAAAGAGTTCACAGCAACTTAGAAAGTCAACACAGGTAGTTTTCCTTCAGGAAGAAGGAAAAGCTTCCAGGAACAGTTTTGATAAACAAAGATCATTAATGCTCCCCCCTACACACACCCATGCTTCCCCAGGTGTCAGGGTTTATTTTTTCTCCATTGTTATAAAATCAGTGTGTCCCATTCAATAATATTTACATTTCATATTCAATCGTCCCCTACTTTCACTCAGACCTTTGTCTGGATGGGTTGCATGCAAGAGGTACAAAAGCATTTTTATAGAAAATCATCTTTCTATAGAAAATAGAAAAACACACTATGTTTAGGAATTGGTCAGGAGAAAATCCTGAATTTTCAAAATTGGTACATAATCTCCCACCCTTTTCATCCTGATCATTTATCTGATGAGGAGTATAGAAAAAATCAATTCTTTTCTCGGTACAGCTGCATTTAGTGAAAAATTTTCTATATTAAGGTGTGAGTACCAAGAGAAAGATAAAGGAAGTAGAGTCAAGCTATCAGTCCATTGTTGCAAACTTCAGCTACTCTGGAAGTCAACAAGCCAACAGCAGTGAGACAGAAGGAGTCCATGGTCAGATCCATCAGGAATGGGCAGAGACATCCTATAACCTGTAGTGTGCCCTCCTCCAACTTACACTTTGGGCAGGAGTCACAAGATAGGAATGCAATTAGTCTCTGTACCAGAAATGTAGGTAATAGTAGTGTTTTTATTTTAAATGATCTCATCAAAGGACAAACTATTTCCTGTATGCATTTGTATGTGACTCAGACAGTCCAGCCATCATCCATGATGCTTTCATAATTTATGGCCATATTGAGCGGTATCCTAAATCTGAAACTCAGAGTCTGAGTTCCGTTCATTGATTGGAGAGATTTTGCCAGATTTCAGTTTGTCATAGCTAGTGTTGGACCTAAAACAACTTCACAGCAGACGGTATCAGATTCCAGCTTAGAGATAAGTCCAGACTATAAGGATGTGTGAATTCAGGATTTCAAAAAAAAAACAGTGACTTTCTTTCAGAAGCAGCAAAATCAAGCCACTGCACAGGGCCATGTAGCTGTGTTTCAAGTCCAAGTGACGAGGAAGTCTTTCCTAAGTCTTTATCTTGCCACTCTTAGAATTCAAATTGACCTGCTCAAAAATACACCCATCAGGTCAGAAAGCTATCAGGCACTGTCAGACATCTGATGTAACAAGTATTCACTGGCAATTAAGAGGTGCTTTTTAAAACTTCAACTCTATATTCATCTAGAGACTGACTCTCATTTTATGTTGCCTCCTTTTTGTGAAAGGCTCTGATAGGCAAAAATAATAGTAAAAATTAACAGTTATGGGGATTTGTTCCATTTCCGATACACAAAGCATTTAAATTTTAAACTGCTCACCTGCTACCAGTGACAAAAAGCAGAGTTTTGTCCCATTAACAACTCTTTTTGTGATGTTTTTTCTGATCAGGGTGATTCCTCTAGCACTTATAATATTATAAGCATTTATTTTTTTTTAAAAAAAATATTTATTTATTTTTTTTTTGGCGTGTTGGGTCTTCGTTTCTGTGTGAGGGCTTTCTCTAGTTGTGGCAAGCGGGGAACACTCTTCATTGCTGTGCGCGGGCCTCTCACTATCGTGGCCTCTCTTGTTGCGGAGCACAGGCTCCAGATGCGCAGGCTCAGTAGTTGTGGCTCACAGGCCTAGTTGCTCCGCGGCATGTGGGATCTTCCCAGACTAGGGCTCGAACCCATGTCCCCTGCATTAGCAGGCAGACTCTCAACCACTGTGCCACCAGGGAAGCCCCAAACATTTAATATTTTTATATCATTTTATCATGTATCCAGATACAATAGCCACAAAATAAAAGAAAAATTAAAACTTGTTTTCTGCTTGATTGGAAGTTTACTCAAACCTTTAACAGTAAATTTAGAATTTACAGGGTTAACAATTATAGCTGTAGGGAGATATGCCCTGGAATGCAAGGGGAGGAGGGCTGTTGAAACAACAGCAGCTAGGCTGAAGAAATGACTGTAGTATTCTCCCCTTATTTTTTTTTCTGGTTTATCTAAAGATTTTCTGGATCCCTGGGAACTGCTTTAAGCCTTTATTTCTTCCACTTGAAAGAGATAGCAACACAAACATTTTATCATTTTTGACCCATCCAAAGCTCACATTTAGGAATTTTGGGGTCCTTTCACCTCTCACAAGGAGGAAAAAAACAAAAACCAAAGACATCACATCCACTTTTTCCCCCCACTTTAGCCAACATAGCCAAAAGCAGCCAGGTGATCCAACAAGCCAACTTTCCCAAGAATTTTTTAATTCCGTAAATAACTTATACCTCTCACAACAGACAGCATCTCAGCTGTTATTCCATACTATGGTTGATTCCACAGCCATCCAAGCACCAAAGTTTTCTCATTCCCTGCCCTTTTATTTTTTTCCTTTGCCAAAAAATTTACTTTTTCCATATTTCAGTCAGTCAGTGTTATTTTAGTAAATAATCCCCAGGTTTGAAGTTCCTCTAGGAGGATTTATAAGGCTCAGCTTACTGTTGTGCTCATGGCTATGATGTACTTCAGTGAAAAGATACAAAGCAAAATCAGCAAAAGGCAAAAGTGCATAGAGCAAAGTCCAGAGGAAATCAGATACAGGGTTCCAAGCGTCCTCTCCCAGTGGAGTCACATAGGGTCCATGTAATACCTTCAACAACAAATTATGGCAACATGTGTGAAATGTCTACCAGGGGAGTTTATTAGAGATTCAGTGTCTAGGATTTTTACTGGGAGCTAATCATATACATATGTTTATCATGTACCAAAATTTCAGACTCTCAGAAGGAAAGCAGGTGGTCAGCGTAAACCATATTACTTGTACAGACAGTTTAGGCACAGTGAGCCAGTCCAATCAGTCCTGAGAATATGGGGAACCCTCCCCAAATTCAAGTTCCTAGACACAAACCAAGGGCCAACCTTGTAAGCAGGACTTTGTAAAGATGACAGCCTCAGGCCAGTTGTGTTAACTCCTTTATGGACACCTGTCTTATATCTACAATTTTTATACCATTTTCTTTTAGGTTTAATAGTGAAGCTGAGTAAAGAAAGAGACTAGAGTTGTTCACTTCCAATTTAAACTGCTCTTCTTTCCTTCTAATATAAACTCCACTATCATATCTGATCTCATCCCATATCCTTTCTTCTCCCTCTCTCTCACACACACACATACACACAACATAAACTCAGTATACAATACATATTTCACTGAAGTCACTGCAAAGGCATTAATGAAGGAAAGGGGTATGGAATGAATTATGGAGCAAATTTCATGCATTAAGTTAAATAAAATTAGAACCTCCCTCCAAATAAATTTAGGACATCACCTTGCCTCTTACATATCTCTTACATAGCCAACATCCTTGCACTTAGACATATGTGGCTGGAAATAACTTCTAACCTGACAAATTTTGTGGGAAATTAGATAGGGCTGAATGAAAATAGAGTAAAATCTACACTTTTATTTCTTTACATAAGTAATCTGATGTAACACTAACTTCAGGGATTTAGGAAAGTGTGAAAATAATTATTTTTTTTCTGAGAAAAGATTGCTAGTGTTATTAGAATTTTAGTTTCTTTGTTTCAGCATTCCTTTGGTTTTCAATATTTTAGATTTATTTGATACACATTTAATCTGATGAATACTTATTTAAGGAGATAAAGATTAAATCCAACTGAATTGGTTAAATAAACTGTGGTCTATCCATACAATGTAATAGCATATATTCATAAAATTATAATGTAGAAATAGCCTTATTGAAATGGAGAGGCATTCACAATATCCTGCTAAATGAGAAAAATAAGTAATAAACTACAGTTGACACTTGAACAATGAGGGAGTTAGGGGTGCCAGTCACTGTGCTATTGACAACTCGTGTGTAACTTTTACAGTTGGCCCTCAGTATCTGAAGTTCCGTATCCTTGGATTCAACCAACCTCAGATAGTGTAGTACTGTAGTATGTATTTATTGAAAAAAATCAGTGTATAGGTGGACCTGCACACTTCAAACCCATGTTATTCAAGGGTCAACTGTATGTACACTGAACAAACATTTATTGAGCCCTTATTAGTGTCTAGCTCTGTTCTATGCTCTAAGGATACCATAATTACCAAAACAGAAAAAATATGATTCTTGTCTTAATATAGTTTATAATCTAATGAAGAGAGACATTAAACATAATAAATATCAATAAATTACATATTATAGTATTAAGTGGTAAATGCTATGAATAAAAAGAAAGTAAGGAAGAAAGATGGAGAGTGCTGGGAGAGGTTGGTAGTTTTAAATAGGGTGGTCAGGAAAAGCCTAAGTGAGAAGATAACGTAAATAAGGGAAGAAGCCAGCCATGTAGATACCTGAAAAAATGGCACTATAGGCCAAGGGAGCAAAAAATTCAAAGATTAATGTAAGTAAGTAAGGGGAGAATTACAAGAGATAAAGTTAGTAAATTAATAGGGATTCAGGTCTTTGGCTCATACTCTGAGTTATGAACTATTGAAAGGTTTTGACAGGACTGTGTGACATAATTTGATTTATGATTTAATAATATCACCCTGGATTCTTATTGAGAATAGACTGTAAGGGGACAAGGGTAGCCCCAAGTAGACTATTTAGACAGCTACCTCAATGATCTAGGTGAGAAATGATGAAGGCTTGTATCAGACATGTAGCAGTGGAGGTGGTGAGAAGTGGTCAGATTGGTCATATGTTTTAAAGTTAGAAGAAACAGGATTTTCTGAGATTTGGATGTAGGGTATAATAAAATAGAGAACTCAGGGTAATATCAAGAATTTGGTCCCGGTCAACAATATAAAGAATATTTGTCATTTACTGTGATGGGAAAGACTGTAAAAAACAAGTTTATAGTCAGAGGATGGGGGGAGGAAACTAGGAATTCAAATTTGGACATGCTAAAATTGAGATATCAATTAAACAGTCAAGAAGAAGTATCAGATAGGCAGTGGCACATGCAACTCTAAAGTTCAGGAGAGCAGTCTTGGCTATAAAAATACATTTAAGAAATTAAATAGAGAAATATATAATTGGTCAATTAATTGACATATAGATATCTCTGAATGATATCAAAGGATTTATTTTAGAGAAAAGAAAGATTTCAAGGACTGATTTATGGAGCAATCCAAGGATAAGATATTAGGGAGATGAGGAAGAACCAACAAAGGAGACTGAAAGAGAGTAACCAATGAGATAAGAGGGAAAAAACTCCTAAGAGTGTGTAGTGTCTTGGAAGCCAAGTGAAGACAGCATTTCAAGGAAAATGAAGTGATCAACTGTATTAAAGGTGAATGATAGGTCAAGGAAGATAAGGGACAAGAATTAACCATTGTATTTAGTACTATTAAGGTCACTAACGAGCTTGATAAAAAACATTTTAAATAGAATAGTGATTACAAAACTTGATTGGAGTGTGGTTTAAGAATCAGGTAGAAACATAGTGGAAAATTATTTCTAAATTTTTCCACGTTTCCTCCTGGAAATTATAAAAAAAATAACAAGAATCAGAAAACTACCACAAACTAGATATTAAGTGAAACTAAAAGATAAAATTTGGAAAGGTATGTAGCCAGATTGCCCAATATCGGAAGAATCTTCACAACTAACAGTGCTGTGATAGTATTTTGAAGCAACAGGGAAGAATGTGAAGAGCGAAAGAGCGTATAAATGGCAAATCTAAACAAAGAAACCCAGAAAACCACCCTGGCTTCTGGCCTTTTCCTCTTCCAGAGTAATCACCCATTAATAGTTTGTTCAGAAAAATTCAAGTCATTCAAATGTCAAAGAGTTCTGCTTCCAGTTAGGATGTAGAAGATTGCTAGAGAATTCTCACATCATTTCTTTTTTCTTTGGCATGTGGGATCTTCCCAGACCAGGGCACGAACCCATGTCTCCTGCATCGGCAGGTGGATTCTCAAACACTGCACCACCAGCGAAGCCCCCTCACATCATTTCTAATTCCATCTCCCTTGTCCTATTTCACCTTAACAATTAAAATGACACCAGATAAGCTACAAAAACCTCATTTTAAACAAATCAGTGAGTTGATAATGCAAAGTAATCTATATGAACTAATTTCCAAAGAGAGCCAAACCCTTCCAAGCTGAGGCAAGACTCCCAAGCAATTTAACTTTTGAAGGCACATATGATGGAGAAGTATATTAGTTATCTATTGTTGTGTAACAAATTACTCCAAACTTAGTGGCTTAAAACAATAAACATTTCCAATCTCACAATTTCTGTGGGTCATCAGTCCAGGAGTATCTTATTGGGGTGTTTCTGGCTCAGGGTATCTCAGGAGATTGCAGTCAAACTGTCACCCAGGGTTGAATAGGGGGGGTCTGTTTCCATGTTCACTCATGTAAGTCTCTCCATAATCTGCCTAAAAGTCTTTACAACATGGCAGATGACTTCTCTCTCCCCTGAACTGTCTTACAACATAGCAGCTGGATTCCACCAGAATAAGTGATTCAAGAGAGAGAAAATGAGAGAGATACCCAAGAAAGAAGCTACACCCTTTCTGTAACCTAATCTAGGAGTGACATACCATCAATTCTGTCACAATATAGTTACTAGAATCAAGTCACTAATTCCAAGACACTCTCAAAGGAGGAAATTAAGTAGCAAAGAATTTGTGGACATACCTTTGAAAAAACTACAAAGTGTGACCCCCCCTCCAAAGGAGTATACATTCCTAGCATAAAGATAAACCAACTGACATTTTACTAGCACTCCTGGGCTGGCAGGACAGATGGAAAACCAGAAGAGCCTCAGATAGAAAAAAAGTTCTTGCCACCCTACAGTTCTTCTGAATAAGGCTTTATCGAAGTGTATAGCACTTTGGAAGTCAGAGTAGGACAAGAGGGCAGAGAGGTATATCTGGTGGCACAGAAAGCCAGGATAGGGGCTAGAGAGCAGGTAGTGACCACTGTTGGCAAAGAAATTTGGTAGTTGGGTTGCAAAACACAAAGATCTCCAAAGCCTCATGGATGCTTAGACACCATGCCCTACTGGAGGGAAGAGTGTGATCCTCCCCTTAAAACATTTGAAACTAGTGTTGAATTGAAACTTATTAAAGCTGTAATCCAATCCAGATACCAAATAATCAAACATGAAGAAAAATAAATTAGCCCTTCACCCTAGCAGTTTAACTGAGGAAGGGAGAAGCCTGTACTTTCTTAGGGGAAAATATTATTTAATCTCTAATTTTCTTTTAGAATTAATTTTATACATTATTTCAAAATGTAATCAAAAATTATAAGTGAAGAAACAGAAAAATGGGACCAAATTAAGAAGATTAAAAGAGTCAAGTATTGCAGATACAACAAAGAGCCAGATTTTGCAGTTAGTTTAAAATAATTTTTAAATTATAGGTATAATTTTTAAATATAAAAGATTAGAGGAGAAGATTAATCAATGGGTTAGGAAAGAATTGGCAAACTTTTTTTTTTCTGTAGATAGATAGTATATATTTTAAGCTTTGTAATTTTCTGTTGCATATTTTTTTGCATCCCCTTAAAATGTAAATGCATTCGTTAGCATGCAAACCATGTAAATATAAGGCATGGGCCATAGTTTGCAGACTCCTGTGATATAAGATGGAGCATTTCATTATAACAATGGAAATTATGAAAAAAAGAAAAAACTACCAAGGGAAAACTCTGAAACTAAAATATACAAAATTTGAAATGAAGAATTAGTTAAATGGATTTTACAGAACACTAAGCACAACTGATAAAAGAGGGTTAGTTAAATTAATAAGCACCTCACCACCCTCCATGGCCAGCTTCCTGTGTACACCCCTGAGAGTTGCAAGAGTGAGCCTTTACAGACAGCTATTGCACATGTGCAGAAAGCTGGCCCAACTCTGTGCAATTGGGATAAATCACACACACTAGAGCATTCAGCACTTCCATAAGCAAAGCAAATGGAAGGCTATGAGTGCCCAGCCTGACTTTGTAGAATCAAAAGAAAGCATACAATCTTAAGAATCTCCCCAAGAGGGAACAAGAAATGTGGACTGGGCATATACATAGAAAAGATCTGAGAAAGCTTCAGAAACCCTAGCAGGGTTGACTACTGAAGATATTTCTCTCCGAAAGCCAGTCAGTAAAGACTGGAGATGGTGACTTATCCTTCAAATGCTTGAGACTTCAAGGAACATGAAAAATCAAGGACACATGACATCACCAAAGGAACACAATAATTTTCCAATAACTAAGACCAATGAAATGAAGGTCTTCAATTTCTCCATAAAGAATTCAAATAGTTGTTTTAAGGAAGCTCAATAATCTACAGGAAAACAGTACACAAGTAAAACAAGAAGTTTAACAGAGATAAAAATCATAAAAAGAATCAAATAGAAACTCTAGAAATCACAATAAATGAAATGAAAAATGCAATTGAGAATATCAACAGAAGATGATTGGTGAAGTTGAAGACAGCTCATTTGAAATTGTCCACTTGGTGAAGAACAAAGAAAAAAGAATGAAAAAGAGTGAAGAAAGCCTGTGTGAGCTAAAGGATACTGTTATAAGAAACAATCTATACTTTATTGGATTCCCAGAAGGAGAAGAGAGAGAGAAGGGGCAGAAAACTTATTTAAAGAAATAATGACTGAGAACTTACCATTTTGAGGAGATATTTGTATATCCAAATTCATGAAGCTAATAGGGTCACCCCAAAATTTCAACCCCAAAAGATCTCTAAGACAAATTAAAATAAAACTTTCTAAAATCAAAGACAATGAGAGAATTTTAAAAGATTAAAACCAGCAAGAGAAAATTTTCCTAACATATAAGGGAAACTCTATAAGGCTATCAGAGGTTGCACAGAAGAAACCTTGCAGGCCATGAGAAAGTGGGGTGATATATTCAACTAGATGAAAGAAAAAAATAACCCTGCCAACCAAGAATATTTTACCCAGCAAATTTGTCCTTTAGAAATGAATAAGAGACAAAAACTTTTCCAGACAAACAAAAGCTGAGGGAGTTCATAACTGCTAGACCTGCTTTACAAGAAATGCTGAAATGAATTTTTCAAACTGAAGTGAAAGGACACTAATTAACATGAGAACATATGAAAATATAAATCACATAAGTAAAGGTAAGTATACAGTCAAATTCAGAATACTCCAATGCTGTAATATGGTGGTAGATTAATCATTTAACTCTATTATAAAAGTTAAAGGACAAAATATTAGATTAACTCTAGCTATAATAATTTGTTAAAGGATACAAAATAAAAATGATTAAAAAATTTTGTGACATCAAAAACATAAAATGTGGAGGGAAGAATAAAAGGGAAAAGTTTTTGTATACAATTGAAGTTGCTATCAGCTTAAAATAGACATATCAATAAGAGATTTTATATAACCCTCATGGTAACCACAAAGCGAGACCCTACAATTCATATATAAAAGATAAAGAGAAGGGAATCAAAGCACACCACTACAGAAAGTCATCAATTCACAGACAGCAAGAGAAGAAGAAAGGAACAAAAGAACTAAAAATATTCAAAAAATAATAAGATGGCATTAGTAAGTACTTACGTACCAATGATTGCTTTAAATATAAATGGATTAAATTATCCAACCAAAAGGAATAAAGTGGCTGAATTGATTGAAAAACAAGACCCAACTATATACTGACTATAAGAGATTCACTACAGTTTTAAGAACACACATAGACTGAAATAGAAGAGATAGAAAAATATGCTGCATGCAAAAGGAAACCAAAAGGGAACAAGGGTATCTATGGTTATGTCAGACAAAATAGACCTTAAGTAAAAAGCTTGAACAAAAAAAATAAAGGTCATGATATAATGATATAGGGGTCAATTCATCATGAGGATATAACAATTGTAAATTTATATGCATGCTCCATTAGAGCACCTAAGTATATTAATCAAATACTAAAAGAACTGAAGGAACAAATAGATAAAGTACTATAATAGTGGGGATTTCAACCTTACACTTTCAATAATGGATAGATGATTCAGACAGAAAATCAATAAGGAAACATTGGACTTGAAGTATACTTTAGACTAAATGGGCCTATCAGACATATACATAACATTCCACCCAAGAACAGCAGAATATACATTCTTCTTAAGTGCACATAGAACATTCTTCAGGATAGATCATATGTTAGGCCATAAAATAAATCTTAGAAAATTTAAGAATAAAACTATATCAAGTTTCTTTTCCAAATACAATGATATGAAACTGGAAATCAGTAACAAGAAAAAAACTGGAAAATTTGCTTTGCATGGAAGCTAAATAGCACTCTCCTGAACAACCAATTGGTCAAAGAAGAATCTAAAGTGAAATCATAAAATATCTTGAAACAAAAGAAAATGAAAACACAGCATACCAAAACTTATGTGATGATTCAAATGTAGCATTGAGAAGAAAATTTATAGCAATAAACATATATGTTAACAGAAATAAAACTTCAAATAAATGACCATATTTTACAACTCAAGAAACTAGAAAAACAAAGAGCTCAAAGTTAACAGAAGGAAGGCAATAACGAAGATCAGAGGAGAAACAAAAGCAATGGAGAAGAAAAAACTGATTTAAAAAAATGAGCAAAAAACATAACTTGTTTTTCAAAAAAGAAAACAAAATTGACAAACATTTGGCTACACACATGAAGAAAAAAAATAAAGAAGACTCAAAATCAAAAATAACAGGAGACATTAAAACTGATACTACATAAATACGTAGGCTCATAAGAGCTACTATGAACAATTATATGCCAACAAATTAAGTAACCTAGAAGAATGGATAAGTTCCTAGAAACATACTACCTACAAAGTCTAAATCAAGAAAAGCTAGAAAATATAAATAGATCAATAACAAGTAAGAAGATTGAATCAGTAGTCAAAAACTTCCCAACACAGAAAAATCCAGGACCAGATGGCTCAATTGGTGAATTCAAACAACAATATAAAGGATAATTAATACCAATATTTCTCAAAAACTTGCAAAAATTTGAAGAGAAGGGAACAGTTCCAAATTTATTTTACAAGGGCAGCGTTACCCAGTTACCAAAGCCAGATAAGGACACTACAAGAACAGAACTCTATAGATCAATATCCCTGATGCCTATTGAGGCAAAACTTCTCAAAAATTTTAGCAAACTGAATTCAACACATTACAAGGACTATACAAGGTGACCATTTGGGATTTAACCCTTGGATGCAAGGATGGTTCAACACACACAAATTAATAAGTGTGTACACCATATTAATAGAATGATAGGTGAAATCATCTCAATAGATGCAGAAAAACATCTGAAAAAATTAAACATGTTTTCATGATTAAAACCTTAAAAATATTGGATATAGAAAGAACATGGCTTAACATAATAAAGAACATATAAAACAAACCTACAGCTAACATTATACTCAATGGTGATAGGTTGAAAGATATTCCTCTAAGATCAGGAACAAGTATGCTTATTCTCACCACTCCCACTCAACATAGAAAATCTTAACCAGAGCAATGAGGCAAGAAAAAGAAATAAAAGACATACAAATTGGAGAGGAAAAAGTAAAATTGTAACAGTTAACATGTGATAAGAAGATTTAGAAATAAAGAATATAGAAATATAGAAAAATTTAACGTCTCCAAAAAAAACCTGTTAGAATTAATAAATGAATTCAGTATAGTTGCAGGATATAAAATCAACATACAAGAAAGCGGGTGCATTACATTTTTTACTTTTTTAACATCTTTATTGGAATATGATTGCTTTACAATGGTGTGGTAGTTTCTGCTTTATAACAAAGTGAATCAGTTATACATATACATATGTCCCCATATCTCTTCCCTCTTGCATCTCCCTCCCTACCACCCTCCCTATCCTACCCCTCTAGGTGGTCATAAAGCACCAAGCTGATCTCCCTGTACTATGCGGCTGCTTCCCACTGGCTATTTTACGTTTGGTAGTGTATATATGTCCATGCCACTCTCTCACTTTGTCCCAAATTACCCTACCCCCTTCCCGTATCCTCAAGGCCGTTCTTTAGTAGGTCTGTGTCTTTATGCCCGTCTTGTCCCTAGGGTTTCATGATCTTTTTTTTTTTTAGATTCCATATATATGTGTTAGCATAAGGTATTTGTTTTTCTCTTTCTGACTTACCTCACTCTGTATGACAGATTCTAAGTCCATCCACCTCACAACAAATAACTCAATTTCGTTTCTTTTTATGGCTGAGTAATATTCCATTGTATATATGTGCTACATCTTCTTTATCCATTCATCTGTTAATGGACACTTAGGTTACTTCCACACCCTGGCTATTGTAAATAGAGCTGCAATGAACATTTTGGTACATGACACTTTTTGAATTATGCTTTTCTCAGGGCATAAGCCCAGTAGTGGGAATGCTGGGTCGTATGGTAGTTCTATTATTAGTTGTTTAAGTAAACTGTTCTCCATAGTAGCTGTATCAATTTACATTCCCACCAATAGTGCAAGAGTGTTCTCTTTGATCCACACCCTCTCCAGGATTTACTGTTTGTAGATATTTTGATGATGGCCATTTTGACCGGTGTGAGATGATATCTCATTGAGGCTTTGATTTGCATTTCTCTAATGATTAATGATGTTGAGCATTCTTTTATATGTTTGCTGGGAATCTGTATATCTTCTTTGGAGAAATGTCTATTTAGATCTTCTGCTCATTTTTGGATTGGGTTGTTTGTTTTTTTTGATATTGAGCTGCATGAGCTGCTTTTCAATATTGGAGATTGATCCTTTGTCAGTTGCTTCATTAGCAAATATTTTCTCCCATTCTGAGGGCTGTCTTTTCGTCTTATTTATGGTTTCCTTTGCTGTGCAAAAGCTTTTAAGTTTCATTAGGTCCCATTTGTTTATTTTTGTTTCTATTTCCATTTCTCTATGAGGTGGGTCAAAAAGGATCTTACTATGATTTATGTCATACAGTATTCTGCCTATGTTTTCCTCTGAGAGTTCAATAGTGTCTGGCATTACATTTAGGTCTTTAATCCATTTTGAGTTTATTTTTGTGTATTGTGTTAGGGAGTGTTCTAATTTCATTCTTTTACATGTAGTTGTCCAGTTTGCCCAGCACCATTTATTGAAGAGGCTGTCTTTTCTCCACTGTATATTCTTGCCTCCTTTATCAAAGATAAGGTGACCATACGTGCGTGGGTTTACCTCTGGGCTTCCTATCCTGTTCCATTCATCTATATTTCTGTTTTTGTGCCAGTACCATACTGTCTTGATTACTGTAGCTTTGTAGTATCATCTGAAGTCAGGGAGCCTGATTTCTCCAGCTCCGTGGCTATTTGGGTTCTTTTGTGTTTCCATACAAATTGTGAAATTTTTTGTGCTATTTCTTTGAAAAGTGCCATGGTAGTTTGAAAGGGATTGCATTGGATCCGTTAATTGCTTTGGGTAGTATAGTCATTTTCACATTGTCGATACTTCCAATCCAGGAACATGGTATATCTCTCCATCTATTTGTATCATCTTTAATTTCTTTCATCAGTGTCTTATAATTTTCTGCATACAGGTGTTTTGTCTCCTAAGGTAGGTTTATTCCTAGATATTTAATTCTTTTTCTTTCAATGATAAGTGAGAGAGTTTTCTTAATTTCACTTTCAGAGTTTTCATCATTAGTGTATAGGAATGCATGAGATTTTGGTGCATTAATTTTGTATCCTGCCACTATACTAAATTCATTGACTAGCTCAAGTTGTTCTCTGTTAGCATCTTGAGGATACTGTGCTTAGTATCATGTTATCTGCAAACAGTGACAGTTTTACCTATTCTTTTCCGATTTGGATTCCTTTTATTTCTTTTTCTTCTATGATTGCTGGCTAAAACTTCCAAAACTATGTTGAATAATAGTGGGGAGAGTGGGCAACCTTGTCTTTTTCCTGATCTTAGTGGAAATGGTTTCACCTTTTCACCATTGAGGATGGTGTTGGCTGTGGGTTTGTCATATATGGCCTTTATTATGTTGAGGAAAGTTCCCTCTATGCCTACATTCTGGAGGGTTTTTATCATAAATCGCTGTTTAATTTTGTCAAAAGCTTTCTCTGCATCTATTGAGATGATTATATGGTTTTTCTCCTTCAATTTGTTCATATGGTGTATTACCTTGATTGATTTGCATATATTGAAGAATCGTTCCATTGCTGGGATAAACCCCACTTAATCATGGTGCATGATCCTTTTATTGTGCTGTTGGATTCTGTTTGCTAGTATTCTGTTGAGGATTTTTGCATCTATGTTCCTCAGTGATATTGGCCTGTAGTTTTCTTTCTTTGTCACATCTTTGTCTGGTTTTGGTATCAGGGTTATGCTGGCCTCGTAGAATAAGTTTTGGTGTGTTCCTCCCTCTGCTATATTTTGGAAGAGTTTGAGAAGGATAGGTGATAGCTCTTCTTTAAATGTTTGGTAGAATTCGCCTGTGAAGCCATCTGGTCATGGACTTTTGTTTGCTGGAAGATTTTAAATCACGGTTTCAATTTCAGTGCTTGTGAATGGTCTGTTCATATTTTCTCTTTCTTCCTGGTTCAGTCTCGGAAGATTGTGCATTTCTAAGAATTTGTCCATGTCTTCCAGGTTGTCCATTTTATTGACATAGAGTTTCTTGTAGTAATATCTCATGATCCTTTGTACTTCTGCAGTGTCATTTGTTACTTCTCGTTTTTCACTTCTAACTCTATTGATTTCACTCTTCTCCCTTTTTTTCTTGATGAGTCTGGCTAATGGTTTTTCATTTTTGTTTATCGTCTCAAAGAACCAGCTTTTAGTTTTATTGATCTTTGCTATCTTTTCCTTCATTTCTTTTTCAATTTTTTTCTGATCAGATATCTATTATTCCTTTCATTCTGCTAACTTTGGGATTTTTTTGTTCTTCTTTCTCTAATTGCTTTAGGTGTAAGGTTAGTTTTTTTATGTGAGATGTTTCTTGTTTCTTAAGGTAGGCTTGTATTGCTATAAACTTCCCTTTAGAACTGCTGTTGTTGCAACTCATAGGTTTTGGGTCATCATGTTTTCATTGTCATTTGTTTCTACGTATTTTTGATTTCCACTTTGATGTTTTCAGTGATCTCTTAGTTATTAAGTAGTGTATTGTTTAGCCTCCATGTGTTTGTCTTTTTTACAGATTTTTTCCTGAAATTGATATCTAGTCTCATAGCATTGTGGTGGGAAAAGATACTTGATACAATTTCAATTTTCTTAAATTTACCAAGGCTTGATTTGTGACCCAAGATATGATCTACCCTGGGGTATGTTCCATGAGCACTTGAGAAGAAAGTGTATTCTGTTGATTTTGGATGGAATGGCCTATAAATATCAGTTAAGTCCATCTTTTTAAATGTATCATTTAAAGCTTGTGTTTCCTTATTTATTTTCATATTGGATGATATATCCATTGGTGAAAGTGGGGTGTTTAAATCCCCTACTATGATTGTGTCACTGTCGATTTCCCCTTTAATGGATGTTACACTTTTCCTTATGTATTGAGGTGCTCCTATGTTGGGTGCATAAGTATTTACATTTGTTACATCTTCTTCTTGGATTGATCCCTTTATCATTATGTAATGTCCTTCTTTGTCTGTTGTATTAGTCTTTCTTTTAAAGTCTATTTTGTCTGATATGAGAATTGCTTCTCCAGCTTTCTTTTGATTTCCATTTGCATGGAATATCTTTTTCCATCCCCTCACTTTCCATCTGTATGTGTTCCTAGGTTTGAAGTGGGTGTGTTTTAGAGAGCATATATACGGGTCTTGTTTTTGTATCTATTCAGCCAGCTTATGTCTTTTGGTTTGATCATTTAATCCATTTACTTTTAAGGTAATTATCAATATGTATGTTCCTATTACCATTTTCTTAATTGTTTTGGGTTTGTTATTGTAGGTCCTTTCCTTCTCTTGTATTTCCTGCCTGGAAAATTTCCTTTAGCATTTGTTGTAAAGCTGGTTTTGTGGTGTTGAATTCTCTTAGCTTTTGCTTGTCTGTAAAAGTACTAATTTCTCCATCAAATATGAATGAGGATCTTGCTGGGCAGAGTAATCTTGGTTTTAGTTTTTTCTCCTTCATCACTGTAAATATTTCCTTCCACTCCCTTCTGGCTTGCAGTTTTGTGGAAAGATCAGCTGTCAACCTTAAGTGGTTCCCTTGTGTGTTATTTGTTTGTTTTCCCTTCCTGCTTTTAATACTTTTTCTTTGTATTTAATTTCTGATATTTGATTAATATGTGTATTGGTGTGTTTCTCCTTGGATTTATCCTGTATGGGACTCTCTTTGCTTCCTGGACTTGAATAACAATTTCCTTTCCCATATTAGGGAAGTTTTCAACTATAATCTCTACAAATATTTTCTCAGTCCCTTTTTTTTTCCTCTTCTTCTTGGACCCCTACAATTCGAATGATGGTGTGTTTAATGTTGTCCCAGACCTCTCTGATTCTGCCCTCAATTCTTTTCATTCTTTTTTCTTTATTGTCCTCTGCCATAATTATTTCCACTATTTTATCTTCCAGGTCACTTATGTTCTTCTGCCTCAGTTTTTCTGCTATTGATCCATTCTAGAGAATTTTACATTTCATTTATTGTGGTGTTTATCACCATTTATTTGCTCTTTAGTTCTTCTACATCCTTTTTAAATGTTTCTTGTATTTTCTCCATTCTATTTCCAACATTTTGGATCATCTTTACTATCATTATTCTGAATTCTTTTTCAGGTAGGCTGCCTCTTTTGTCTACTTTTGTTAGGTCTGGTGGGTTTTTGTCTTGCTCCGTCATCTGCTGTGTGTTTCTCTGTTTTCTCATTTTGCTTAACTTACTGTGTTTGGGGTCTCCATTTTGCAGGCGGCAGGTTCATAGTTCCCATTGTTTTTGGTGTCTGGCCCCAGTGGGTAAGTTTTTTTCAGTGGGTTGTGTAGGATTCCTAATGGAGGGGACTGGTGCCTATGTTCTGATGGATGGGGCTGGATCTTGTCTTTCTGGGGTGCAGGAGCACATCCTGTGGTTTGCTTTTTTTGTGTCTTCGAACTTATTATGATTTTAGGCAGCCTGTCTGCCAATGGGTAGGTTTGTGTTCCTTTATTGCTAGTTTTTTGGCATGGGTTGTCCTCCCCTGGAACTTTCTGGTCGTTGAATGGAGCTGGCTCTTGGCCTTGAGATTGAGATCTCTGGGAGATTTTCACCATTTGATATTAAGTGGAGCTGGGAGGTCTGTTGTGGACCAGTGTCCTGAACTTGGCTCTCCCATCTCCAAGGCACAGCCCTGATGCCTGGCTGTAGCACCAAGAGCCTGTCATCCACACCGTTCGAAATAAAGGAAGAAAATAAAGAAAGAAAAGAGAAGACAAAATAATGTAAAATAAAATAAAGTAATAAAATAAAGGTATTAAAATAAAAAATAATTATTAAAAGAATATTTGAAAGTCATTTTTAAAAAAAGAAATAAAAAGAGTGCAACCAAACCAAAAATCAAATCCAACCAATGACAACTAGTGATAAAACTCTACAAAAAAAAAAGAAAAATCATGGAGAGACAGTAACCTACGACAAATGGTAAAAGCAAAGCTATACAGAAAAAATCACACAAAGAAGCATACACATACCTACTCACAAAAAGAGAAAAAGGGGAAAAAAATATATATATATATATCATTGCCCCCAAAGCCCACCTCCTCAATTTGGGTTGATTCGTTGTCTATTTAGGTATGCCACAGATATAGGGTACATGAAGTTGACTGTGGAGATTTAATCCACTGCTCCTGAGGCTGCTGGGAGAGATTTCCCTTTGTCTTCTTTGTTCGCACAGCTCCTGGTGTTCAGCTTTGGATTTGGTCCTGTCTCTGCATGTAGCTTGCCTGAGGGCGTCTGTTCTTTGCTCAGACAGGACGGGGTTAAAGGAGAAGATGATTTGGGGGCTGTGGCTCACTCAGGCTGGGGGGAGGGAGGGAGTATGATGTGCTGGGTGAACCTGCGGCTGCAGAGGCCAGTGTGACATTGCACCAAGTGGAGGTGTGCTGTGTGTTCTCCCAGGGAAGTTGTCTCTGGATCATGGAACCCTGGCATTGGCGGCTTGCACAGGCTCCTGGGAAGGGAGGTTTGAATAGTGACCTGTGCTTGCACACAGGCTTCTTGGTGGCTGCAGCAGCAGCCTTGGCGTCTCATGCCCGTCTCTGGGGTCTGCGCTGAAAGCCGCGGCTCGTGCCCATATCTGGAGCTCCTTTAAGTGGTGCTTTTAATCCCCTCTCCTCGTGCACCACAAAACAAAGAGGCAAGAAAAAGTCTTTTGCCTCTTCGGCAGCTCCAGATCTTTTCCTGGACTCCCTCCCGGCTAGCCGTGGCACACTAGCCCCCTTCAGGCTGTGTTCATGCAGCCAAACCCAGTCCTCTGTCTGGGATTTGAACTCCGAAGCCTGAGACTCAGCTCCCAGCCTCCACCCGTCCCGGCAGGTGAACAGACAAGACTCTCGGGCTTCTGAGTGCTGGTTGGCACTGATCCGCTGTGCTGGAATCTCTCCACTTTGCCCTCTGCACACCTGTTGCTGCGCTCTCCTCCATGGCTCTGAAGCTTCCCTCCTCTCCCACCCGCAGTCTCCGCCCATGACGGGCCTTCCTACTGTGTGGAAACCTTTCGTCCTTCACAGCTCCCTCCCACTGGTGCAGGTCCCATCCCTATTCTTTTGTCTCTGTTTTTTCTTTTTTCTTGTGACCTACTCAGGTACGTGGGGAATTTCTTGCCTTTTGGGAGGTCTGAGTTCTTCTGCCAGTGTTCAGTAGGTGTTTTGTAAGAGTTGTTCCACATGTAGATGTATTTCTGATGTAATGGTGAGCAGGAAGGTGATCTCCACGTCTTACCCTTATGCCATCTTGAAGCTCCCTCCAGCAGTTGCATTTCTATACAGTAACAACAAAATATCAAAAAATAAAACATTCCCATTTACAATAGCAACAAAAACAAATATTGAGGAACAAACTTAAGTGAGGCAAAAGTTGTTTATGTTGAAAACTATAAGACATTGATGTAGTAAACTGAAGAAGACACAAATAAATTGAAATATATTCTGTGGTCATGGATGGAAGAATTAATATTGTTAGTATATGTATACTACCCAAAGCCATCTATGGATTCAATGCAATTACTATCAAAAGTCCCATGGCATTTTTCACAGAAGTAGAAAAAGCAAACCTAAAATTTGTATGGAATAGAAGACCCTGAATAGCCAAAGCAATCTTAAGAAAGAAGAACAATGCTGCAGGCATCACACTTCCTGATTTCAAAATATATTATAAAGCAAGAATAATCAAAACAGCATATACTGACATAAAAACTGATATATAGACCCGTAGAACAGAGCCAAGAGCCCAGAAATAAATGTATGCATATATGTTCAACTAATATTTGAAAAGTGAGCCACATATACTCAATGGAGAAAGGAAAGTCTCTTCATTAAGTTGTGTTGTGAAAACTTTCTGTCCTCATTCAAAAGAATGAAATTGGACCCATATCTTACACTACTCACAAAAATTAACTCAAAATAAAGACCTAAAAGTGAAACCTGAAAACATAAAACTCCTAGTAGAAAATGCATGGGGAAAGCTTACTGACATTGGTTTTGGCAATGATTTCTTTTTTGAGATTACACTAAAAGAACAAGTATCAAAAGCAAAATTAAACAAGTGGGACTACATCAAACTAAAAAGATTTTGCACAGCAAAAGAAACAATTAATAATATGAAAAGGTAACCCATTGAATGGGAGAAAAATACTTGAAAACCATATCTGATATGGGGTTAAAATCCAAACTATATAAGGAACTCATGCAGCTCAATAACAAATAGCCCAGTTAAAAAATGGGCAAAGATTGAATAGACATTTTTCCAAAGAAGATATACAAATGGCCAATAGGTACTGATACCTGCAACAGTGCTCCACATTACTTATCATCAGGGATAGGCAAATAAAATTCACAATGAACTACCACATCACATCTGTTAGAATGTTTATAATAAAAAACATAATAGGTAACAAGTGTTATTGAGGATGTGGAGAAAATGGAACCTTTAAACACTGTTAGTGGGAATGTAAATGATACCATCACTATGGAAAACAGTATGGAGGTTCCTCAAAAAATTAAAAATAGAACTACCATATGGTTCAGCAATTCCAATCCTCAGTGAATATCCAGAAAAAATGAAAACACTAATTCAAAAAGATACATGTACCGCAAAGTTCATAGCAGCATTATTAACTGTAGCCAAGACTTGGAAGCAGCCCAAGTGCCCATCAACAGACAAAAGGAATAGAAGATGTGGTATATACATACAATGGAATATTACTTAGCCATACAAAAGAATGAACTTCTGCCATTTGCAGAAGACCCAGAGAATATTATGCTTATTGAAATAAGGTAGGCAGAGAAAGACAAACACTGGATTATGTCACTTTATGTGGAATCAAAAAATAATAAAAATTAATATATATGCAAACAGAAGCAGACCTACACATATAGAAAACAAATTTGTGATTACCAAAGGGGAGAAAGAATGGGGAAGGGACAAATTAGGGGTATTGGATTAGTTGTCCTTAATCCAGAACTAAGATCATACTTAGTGGTGAAAAACTGAATGCTTTCCCCACTAAGATCTGGAACAAGATAAGAGTTTTTAATTTCATCACTTACATTTAACATTTTACTTGAATTCCTATTCAGAGTAATAACGCAAGAAAAATAAGTTCGTCTTTATTCACAGATGTCATAAATGTCTATATAGAAAATGCAATGAAATCTACCAATAAAACCCATTAGAACTTGAGCTTAGTAAGATTTTAAGACACTAAGTTAGTATACAAAAACCAATTATATCTTTATATACAACCAATTAACAGAAATTGACATTTTCAAAAAATACCATTGATAATAGCTTTAAAAGATATGAATTGTGAGAAATAAATCTGACCAAAACATTCTGGATGTGAAGAGTAAAAACTTCCAAGGAGGGCTACCCTGGTGGCACAGTGATTGAGAGCCCTCCTGCCAATGCAGAGGACACGGGTTCATGTCCTTGTCTGGGAGGATCCCACATGCTGCGGAGTGGCTGGGCCCATGAGCCATGGCCGCTGAGCCTGCCCGTCTGGAGCCTGTGCTCTGCAACAGGAGAGGCCACAACAGTGAGAGGCCCGTGTACTGCAAAACAAACAAACAAACAAAAATAAACCCAACAAACTTCCAAGGATTTCTGAGATAAATTAGACAAAAATAAATAAACATCCCATGTTCATAAGTCAGAAATCTCAGTGTTAAGATGACTGTCTTCCTTATATTCATCTGTAGATTTAATGCAGTCTCAATCAAAATCCAAGAAAATATTGGCCAAAAAGCTGGCAAGCTATTTCAAAAATGTGGAAATTCAAAGGCCCTAGAATAACTGTTAGTCTTTAAAACTGTTAGTGTTAGTTATTTTCAAAGGAGTTTTGGTAGTCAAGGCAGTGTTATTAGCATTAAGATAGATGAATATATCAATGGAACAAAAGCCAGAGTCCAGAAATAGATCTTCACCTATATGGACAACTTAGCTTTTTAAGAAAAGACCTTATTTTTTAAAAGCAGTTTTAGTTCAAAGCAAAAATTGAGCATAAAATACAGAGTTTTCATATGCTCCCTGCCCCCACACATGTACAACTTCCCCCACTATCAACATCTCACACCACAGTGGTACATTAAGTATAATCAGTGAACCTGTATTGACACATTATTATCACTCAAAGTCAATAGCTTATATTGGGCTTCACTCTTAGTGTTATATATCTTTATGGGTTTTGAAAAATGTCTAATGACATGAATCCATCATTATACTATCATTCAGAATATTTTCACACTACACTAAAAATCCTTGTGTTCCACCTATTCATCCATTTCCCCTCTACACTGGCAACCACCAAACTTTTTAAGGTCTCCATAGTTTTAATTTTTCCAGAATGTCATATAGTTGGAATCATATAGTATATAGCTCTTTTCATGTTGACTTCTTTCACTTAGTAATATACATTTAAGATTTCTTCAATAGTATTTATGGGTTAATAGCTCATTTTTTTCAGAATTGAATAATATTCCATTATCTGAATTACTGCAGTTTATCTATTCACCTACTGGAGGATATCTTGGTTGCCTCCAAATTTTGGCAACTTTTTTTTTTTTTTTTTTTTTTTTTTTTTTTGTGGTATGCGGGCCTCCCTTTGCTGTGGCCTCTCCTGCTGCGGAGCACAGGCTCCGGACGCGCAGGCCCAGCGGCCACGGCTCACCGGCCCAGCCGCTCCGCGGCACGTGGGATCCTCCCAGACCGGGGCGCGAACCCGGCCTCCCTGCATCGGCAGGCGGACGCGCAACCACTGCGCCACCAGGGAAGCCCTGGCAACTTTTAATAAATATCCCTTTGCAGGTTTTTGTATGGGCATATGTTTTCAATTAATTTGGATAAATATCAAGGAGCATGATTGCTGGCTCACATGATAAGAATATATTGAGGCTTTTTAAGAAACTGGAAAGCTGTCTTCCAAAGTGTCTGTACCATTTTTCATTCTCACCAGCAATGAATGAGAGTTCCTGCTGGTTAACATCCTAACTAGCATTTGGTGTTGTCAGTGTTTTGGACTTGGACCATCCTAATGATGTTCAATGGTATCTCACTAGTGGTTTTTTTTTTTTTTTTTTTTGTGGTATGTGGGCCTCTCACTGCTGTGGCCTCTCCCGTTGCGGAGCACAGGCTCCGGATGCACAAGCTCAGTGGCCATGGCTCACAGGCCCAGCCGCTCCACGGCATGTGGGATCTTCCCAGACCGGGGCATGAACCCATGTCCCCTGCATCAGCAGGCGGACTCTCAACCACTGCGCCACCAGGGAAGCCCTCACTAGTGTTTAAATTTGTGATTCCCTAATGGCATATGATGTTGAGCATCTTTTCATATGTTTATTTGACATCTGTAGATATTCTTTGGATTAAATTTCTGTTCAGAACTTTTGCCCAATTTTATTATGACTGTTCATTTTCTTACTGTTGAGTTTTAAGAATGTTTTTATATTTTATATAACAGTCTCTTATCAGATATTTTCTTTTACAAATATTTTCTTCCAATGTGTAGCCTGTGTTCTCATGTTCTTGATGACAACTGATGGTTTACCAAGGTGTAAAGTCAATGAAGAAAGGATAGCCTTTCCAACAAATGTTGCTCTGACAATCAGATATCAAAATGCAAAAGAAAAAAAAAACATTAATTTTAATTCATTTCTTGTACCATATACAAAATTAACTGAAATGGAGAATAGACCTAAATATAAGTCCTAAAACTACATACTTCTAGATGAAAAAAAATATCTGTGACCTTGGGTTAGACAAGGATTTTTCATTTACTACAACAAAAGCACTATCCAAATAAGAAACATTTGATAAATTGGACTTCATCAATATTTAAAAGTTCAGTTTTCAGAAAATTGTAGAATGAAATGCCGTGCCATAAACCATGAAAAATATTTTCAAATCATTTATCTGGTAAAGCACTGTATCTAGATATAAAAAGAACACTCAAAACTCAATAACAAGAAAAGAAACAACTAAATTTTAAATGGACAAACGATTTAGACAGGCATGCCACGAAATCTATAGAAAGATAGATAGATAGATAGATATAGATAGATAGATAGATAGATAGTAATTAAGGAAATTTAAAGATGCTCAATATCACTTTATTAGGGAAAGAAATTAAAACCACAATGTGATTCCACTACACATTTTAAAAATAGCTATGATTACAAAAACTGGCCATACAAAGATTTGGGAAGGATGTGGAGGATCTTGAGCTTTCATACACTCATGATGGGTATGTAAAATGGTACAACCACTCTGGTAAATAGTTTGACAGTTTTAAAGAAAGTTATACAAACATCTACCATATGACCCAGCCATTATAATATTAGATACCCAAGACAGATGAAAGCATATGTCTTTTTAAAGACTTTTTGTGAATGTTTCATGGCAGCTTTTTTTATATTGGCAAATACTGAAAACAACTCAAGTATTCTTCAATAAGTGAATGAATAAGAAAATTATGGTATATCGATGTGATTCTCAACTTGAATATTAAAATAATTATTCTGTGGGAAATAAACCAGAAATAAAAGAGTACATTTGATATGATTCCATTAATATAAAATTCAGCAAAATATGCACTGTTCTATAGTGACAAAAAGCAGATCATTGGTTGCCTGGGGATGGAAGGTGGATGAGGTAATAAATGGACAGCAGAAAGGAATTACAGAGGGACTTGACAAAATTCTAGTGTGTGATGGATATATTAACTATATTGATTCTGGTAATGTTTTCACACATTTACGTTAAAACTTATCAAAGTGCATGCTTTAAATATGTGTAGTTTTTCTATGTCCATTATAACTCAGTAAAGTTGTTAAACTTAAGAAAAATATTTAAAAATATATTCTCAGTCTCACTCACCACACTTCAAGTGCTCAGCAGCCACATGTGGCTAGTGGCTACAATATTGGACAACACAAATATAGAACATTTCCATCAGTGCAGAAAGTTATTTTGGAAAGCACTATTCTGGAGTAATTACTAACATCATTACACAGCAAGGTATAGCCAAAAATCCAATAGCGAATACAAAATTGAATAATAAGGAAATACATGATTAATAAAAAAGTAGTAAAGGAGGAAATAAGATCAAGGATAAGATGGAAAAATATAAATAAAATAGTTACATAGTAGACATAATCCCAAATGTACCGGTAATCACATGAAATTTAATTGGACTAAATTTTAAAAGAAGTGCAATTAAATTACAGAGATTATAATACTGAATTAAGAAATAAGACACAACTGTGCATTGTTTAAAAGAGACAAAATTTTTATATAAGAACAGATGTAGGTTGAAATTTTTTTTTAATGGAAAAACACATACCATGCTAATATCCTAAAGACAGCTTGTATAGCAGATTGATATCATATTAACTGGACATCAAAGCAAAATTCATTACCAGAGAAAATAAGAATATTTAATAGTTAAGAAATGGTCTGTGTACCAAAGACATTATTTTTCTTAAAATGTATTTACTTAATAACATATCTTCAAAATACATGAAGCAAAAATTGAAAGTGCCAAAAGAAGAAATAGACAAATCTACGATCATGGTTGGAAGTTTTAACACTTTAGTAAATGTGTCACAACTTAGGACAAATTGAATTAAAAAAAAAGTATCCAAAATGGACAGAAGAAGAAATAGAAAAGCTTAATAGCTCTATTTCAAATAAATTGAAATTTTAATTTTAAAAAAAGCTTCTCGCAAAGAAAACTACATGCCCAGATAGCTTCACTAGTGTATTTTAATGAGCAATAAAGGAAGAAAGCACTCCAGGCTTATACATATTCATTCAGAGAATAGAAAGAGGGAAGATTTCTCCACTTGTTTTATGAGGCCAGCATAACTCTGACACCAAAACTTGGCAAAGGCATGACAAGAAAAGGGAATCATAGAACAATATCCCATATTAACATAGATGCAAAAATCCTAAAAAAATATCAGCAAATTAACTCAGCTAACTATTAAAAGATGCAGCATCATGACTAAATGAGGTTTATTCTAGAAAAGTAAGGCTGATTTAACATTGAAAAATAAATCAATAATTTACGACATAACACAATAGAAAATTCTTCTGATAATCTACAAGAGATGCAGAAAAAGCACTTGAGAAAACGTGGCACACATTAATTATTTTAAAAATTCAAAGCAAATTTTGTCTAGAACAAACTTTCTCAATTTTATAAATGGTATTTACAAAAAAAAATCTATAGCTCTTATGCTTAATTATGAAATATTGAGCACCTTCCCCCTTAGTTCAGGAAAAGAATATGATACTGCTCTCACCACTTCTATTCATTTCAACTATAAATCCTAGTCAATGTAAAAGGCAAGTAAAGAAATAAATGATAGATTGGAAAACAAGTAAAACTGTTATTTACAGATTACATGATAGTCTATAAGGAAAATTCAAATGAATTGAGAAATTACTGAAACTAATCATGTATTAAAATGTCAATTCTATTTCTGTATAGCAGCAACAAAAAAAGTAGAACATAGAATTTAAAACAATAACACAAAACATACCTAAACATCAAGCATGTAGGAACATATTCAATAAAATATGTTTAGATGTCTCCACTGAACAGTGTATAACTTTGCTGGGAGATATTATATAAGATCCAAATAAATGGAGAGAATATACTTGGTTTTTGGATAAGAAAACTCCATATTATCAAGATGTCAATTTCCCCCCAATTCAAATCAATCTCAATAAAAATCTCATCAACTATTTTTGTAAAAATTGACAAGCTGATTATAAAATATATATGGAAATGTGGAAATGCAAAATTACTACTATAGTCAAGACAATATGGAAGAATAAGGACAAAGATGGAGGACTTACCCTATTAAATTTCAAGATTTTTGGAGAACAGTACGGAGGTTCCTTAAAAAACTAAAAATAGAACTACCATATGACCCAGCAGTCCAACTACTGGGCGTATACCCTGAGAAAACCATAATTCAAAAGGAGTCATGTACCAAAATGTTCATTGCAGCACTATTTACAATAGACAGGACATGGAAACAACCTAAGTGTCCATCAATAGATAAATGGATAAAGAAGATGTGGCACATATATACAATGGAATATTACTCAGCCATAACAAGAAATGAAATTGAGTTATTTGTACGGAGGTGGATGGACTTGGAGTCTGTCATACAGAATGAAGTAAGTCAGAAAGAGGAAAACAAATACCGTATGCTAACACATATATATGGAATCTAAAAAAAAAATGGTCATGAAGAACCTAGGGGCAAAATAGGAATAAAGACACAGACCTACTAGAGAAAGGACTTGAGGATATGGGGAGGGGGAAGGGTAAGCTGGGACAAAGTGAGAGAGTGGCATGGACATATATACACTACCAAATGTAAAATAGATAGCTAGTGAGAAGCAGCCGCATAGCACAGGGAGATAAGCTTGGTGCTTTGTGAGCACCTAGAGGGGTGGGATATGGATGGTGGTAGGGAGGGAGATGCAAGAGGAAAGAGATATGGGAAAATATGTATATGTATAACTGATTCACTTTGTTATAAAGCAGAAACTAACACACCATTGTAAAGCAATTATACTCCAATAAAGATGTTAAAAATAAATAAATAAATAAATAAATAAATTTCAAGATTTTATAAAATGTTGTAGTAATTAAAACAGTGTTGTGGGGGAGACGAGAGAAGATGACAGAAGAGTAAGACGCGGAGATCACCTTCCTCCTCACAGATACATCAGAAATGCATCTACCTGTGGAACTGCTCCTATAGAACACCCACTGAATGCTGGCAGAAGACCTCAGACCTCCCAAAAGGCAAGAAACACCCCACGTACCTGAGTAAGCCAATAAAAAAAGAATAAACAGAGACAAAAGAATAGGGACGGGACCTGCACAAGTGAGAGGGAGCTATGAAGGAGGAAAGGTTTCCACACACTAGAAGCCCCTTCCTGGGCGGAGACTGCGGGTGGCGGAGGTGGGGGAAGCTTCGGAGCCGCAGAGGAGAGCACAGCAACAGGGGTGCAGAGGGCCAAGCGGAGAGATTCCTCCACAGAGGATCGGTGCTGACCTGCACTCACCAGCCCGAGAGGCTCGTCTGCTCACGCACCGGGGCGGGCGGGGACTGGGAGCTGAGGCTCGGGCTTCGGAGGTCGGATCGCAGGGAGAGGTCTGGAGTTGGCAGAGTGAAAACAGCCTAAAAGTGTTGGTGCACCACAGCTAGCTGGGAGTCCGGGAGAAGTCTGGAGCTGCCAAAGAGGCAAGAGACCTTTTCTTCCCTCTTTGCTTCCTGGTGCGCGAGGAGAGGGGTCTAAGCGCACCGCTTAAAGGAGCTCCAGAAACGGGCACGGAACTGCCGAAGAGACAAGAGACTTATTCTTGCCTCTTTGTTTACTGGTCTGAGAGGAGAGGGGATTAAGCGCACCACGTAAAGGAGCTCCAGAAACGGGCGCGGAGCTGCCGAAGAGACAGGAGACTTTTTCTTGCCTCTTTGCTTCCTGGGGCACGAGGAGGGGGATTAAGCGCACCACGTAAAGGAGCTCCAGAAATGGGCACGAGCTGTGGCTGTCGTGCGACCAACAGAGACAGGTGTGGGATGCTAGGGTTTCTGCTGCTGCCACCAAGAGGCCTGTGTGAGAACACAGGTCACTCTCCACACCTCCCCTCCCGGGAGTCTGTGCAGCCCACCACTGCCGGGGTCCCATGATCCAGGGACAGCTTCCACGGGAGAACGCGCCGGTTCACCTCGGGCCAGTGCAGCGTCATGCTGGCCTCTGCCGCCGCAGGCTCGCCCAGTATCCGTCCACCTCCCTCCCCCCAGCCTGTACCAGAGCCCCCAAATCTGCTGCTCTTTTAACCCCATCGTGTCTGAGCAAAGAGCAGACGCCCTCGGACGACCTACGCCCAGAGGCCGGGCCAAGTCCAAAGCTGAACCCCAGGAGCTGTGCGAACAAAGAGGAGAGGGGGAGGTCTCTCCCAGCAGCCTCAGAAGCAGCGGATTAAAGCTCCACAATCAACTTGAAGTGCCCTGCATCTGTGGAAAACCTGAATAGACAGCGAAATATCCCAAGTTGAGGAGGTGGACTTTGGGAGCAATATATTATTTTCCCCTTTTTTTCTTTTTGTGAGTGTGTATGTGTGTGCTGCTGTGTGAGATTTTGTCTGTATAGCTTTACTTTCACCATTTTTCCTAAGGTTCTGACCAACCCGTTTTTGGTTATTTTTCTTTTTTTTAATAAAATTTTTCTTCTTAATAATTATTTTTCATGTTAATAACTATATTTTATCCTACTTTATTTTGTCTTCTTCCTTTCTTTCTTTCTTTCTTCCTATCTTTCTTCCTTCCTTTCTTCCCTCCTTCCTTCCTTTCTTGCTCCCTTCCTTCCTCCCTTCCTTCCTCCCTTCTTTCCTCCCTCCCTTCCACCCTTCCTTTCTTCCTCCTTTCCTTCCTACCTTCCTTCCTCCCTTTCTTCCTCCCTTCCTTCCTCTCTTCTTTCATCCCTTTCTTCCTCCCTTCCTTCTTTCCTTCCTTCTTTTCTTGCTTTCTTCCTTCCTTCCTTCCTTCCTTCCTTTCTTTCTTTCCTTTCTATTTTTTCTCCTGTGATTTTGAGCCGTGTGGATTAAAAGCTCTTGGCGCTCCAACCAGGTGTCAGGGCTGTGTCTCTGAGGAGGGAGAACCAACCACAGGACACTGGTCCACAAGAGACCTTCCAGCTTCACACAATATCAAATGGCAAAAATCTCCCAGAGATATCCATCTCAACACCAAGACCGAGCTTCACTCAAGGACCAGCAACGTACAGTGCTGGGCACCCTGTGCCCAAGAAATAGCAAGACAGGACTACAGTCCCATCCATTAGCAGAGAGTCTGCCTAAAATCATAATAAGGCTAGCAACATCCCAAAACACATCACCAGATGTGGACCTATCCACCAGAAAGACAAGATCCAGCCTCATCCACCAGAAAATAGGCACTAGTCCCCCCAGCCAGGAAACCTACTCAACCCACTGAACCAACCTTAGCTACTGAGGACAGTCACCAAAAACAACAGGAACTATGAACCTGAAGCCTGCAAAAAAGAGACCCCATACACAGTAGGAGAAGCAAAATGAGAAGACAGAAAAACAAACAGCAGATGAAGGAGCTAGGTTAAAAACCCACCAGAACAAACAAATGAAGAGGAAATAGGCAGTCTACCTGAAAAAGAATTCAGAAAAATGAAAATAAAGATGATCAAAAATCTTGGAAATAAAATAGTCAAATTGCAAGAAACATTTAACAAGGACCTAGAAGAAATAAAGAGGAAGC
>NC_041234.1:60702362-60705735 GCF_002837175.3 Physeter macrocephalus
CCAAGGAGAAACACGCCAAGACACATAATAATCAAACTGTCAAAAATTAAATACAAAGAAAACATATTAAAAGCAGCAAGGGAAAAACAACAAATAACTCACAAGGGAATCCCCATAAGGTTAACATCTGATCTTTCAGCAGAAACTCTACAAGCCAGAAGGGAGTGGCAGGACATATTTAAAGTGATGAAGGAAAAAAACCTACAACCAAGATTACTCTACACAGCAAGGATCTCCTTCAGATTTGAGGGAAAAATTAAAAACTTTACAGACAAGCAAAAGCTGAGAGAGTTCAGCACCACCAAACCAGCTTTACAACAAAGGCTAAAGGAACTTCTCTAGGCAAGAAACACAAGACAAGGAAAAGGCCTACAAGAACAAACCTAAAACAATTAAGTAAATGGTAATAGGAACATACATATCGATAATTACCTTAAATGTAAATGGATTAAATGCTCCCACCAAAAGACACAGATGGGCTGAATGGATACAAAAACAAGACCCATATATATGCTGTCGACAGGAGACCATCTTCAGACCTAGGGACACATACAGACTGAAAGTGAGGGTATGGAAAAAGATATTCCATGCAAATGGAAATCAGAAGAAAGCTGGAATAGCAATTCTAATATCAGACAAAATACACTTTAAAATAAAAACTATTACAAGAGACAAAAAAGACACTACATAATGATCAAGGGATCTATCCATGAAGAAGATATAACCATTGTAAATATTTATGCACCCAACATAGGAGCACCTCAATACATAAGGCAAATACTAACAGCCATAAAAGGGGAAATCGACAGTAACACAATCATAGTAGGGGATTTTAACACCCCACTTTCACCAATGGACAGATCATCCAAAATGAAATTAAATAAGGAAACACAAGCTTTAAATGATACATTACACAAGATAGACTTAATTGATATTTATAGGACATTCCATCCAAAAACAACAGAATACACATTTTTCTCAAGTGCTCATGGAACATTCTCTAGGATAGATCATATATTGGGCTGCAAATCTAGCCTTGGTAAATTCAAGAAAATTGAAATCATATCAAGTATCTTCTCCGACCACAACGTTATGAGACTAGATATCAATTACAGGAAAAGATCTGTAAAAAATACAAACACATGGAGGCTAAACAATACACTACTTAATAACGAAGTGATCACTGAAGAAATCAAAGAGGAAATCAAAAAATACCTAGAAAAAAATGGCAATGGAGACACGACGACCCAAAACCTATGGGATGCAGCAAAAGCAGTTCTAAGAGGGAAGTTTATAGCAATACAATCCTACCTTAAGAAACAGGAAACATCTCGTATAAACAACCTAACTTTGCACCTAAAGCAACTAGAGAAAGAAGAACAAAAAAACCCCAAATTTAGCAGAAGGAAAGAAATCATAAAGATCAGATCAGAAATAAATGAAAAAGAAATGAAGGAAACAATAGCAAAGATCAATAAAACTAAAAGCTGGTTCTTTGAGAAGATAAATAAAATTGATAAACCATTAGCCAGACTCATCAAGAATAAAAGGGAGAAGACTCAAATCAATAGAATTAGAAATGAAAAAGGAGATGTAACAACGGACACTGCAGAAACACAAAAGATTATGAGAGATTACTACAAGCAACTGTATGCCAATAAAATGGACAAACTGGAAGAAACGGACTAATTCTTAGAGATGTACAAGCTGCTGAGACTGAACCAGGAAGAAATAGAAAATATGAACAGACCAATCACAAGCACTGAAATTGAAACTGTGATTAAAAATCTTCCAACAAACAAAAGCCCAGGACCAGATGGCTTCACAGGCGAATTCTATCAAACATTTAGAGAAGAGCTAACACCTATCCTTCTCAAACTCTTCCAAAAGATAGCAGAGGGAGGAACACTCCCAAACTCATTCTATGAGGCCACCATCACCCTGATACCAAAACCAGACAAAGACGTCACAAAGAAAGAAAACTACAGGCCAATATCACTGATGAACATAGATGCAAAAATCCTCAACAAAATACTAGCAAACAGAATCCAACAGCACATTAAAAGGATCATACACCATGATCAAGTGGGGTTTATCCCAGGAATGCAAGGATTCTTCAATATACGCAAATCAATCAACATGATACACCATATCAACAACCTGAAGAAGAAAAACCATATGATCATCTCAATAGATGCAGAGAAAGCTTTTAACAAAATTCACACCCATTTATGAAAAAAACCATACAGAAAGTAGGCATAGAGGGAACTTTCCTCAACATAATAAAGGCCATATATGACAAACCCACAGACAACACCGTCCTCAATGGTGAAAAGGTGAAACCATTTCCACTAAGATGAGGAACAAGACAAGGTTGCCCACTCTCACTACTCTTATTCAACACTGTTTTGGAAGTTCTAGCCACAGCAATCAGAGAAGAAAAAGACATAAAAGGAATCCAAATCGGAAAAGAAGAAGTAAAGCTGTCACTGTTTGCAGATGACATGATACTCTACATAGAGAATCCTAAGGGTGCTAACAGAAAACTACTAGAGCTAATCATCTTGAGAACAAAAAATGGAGCTGGAGGAATCAGACTCCCTGACTTCAGACTCTACTACAAAGCTACAGTAGTCAAGACAGTATGGTACTGGCAGAAGAACAGAAATATAGATCTACGGAACAGGATAGAAAGCCCAGAGATAAACCCACAAACATATGGTCACCTCTTCTTTGATAAAGGAGGGAAGGATATACAGTGGAAAAAAGACAGCCTCTTCAATAAGTGGTGCTGGGAAAACTGGACAGGTACATGTAAATGTCTGAAATTAGAACACTCCCTAACACTATACACAAAAATAAAATCAAAATGGATTAAAGACCTACATGTAAGGTCAGACACTATCAAACTCTTAGAGGAAAACATAGGCAGAACACTGTATGACAAAAATCACAGCAAGATTCTTTTTGACCCATCTCCTAGAGAGATGGAAATAAAAACAAAAATAAACAAATGGGACCTAATGAAACTTAAAAGCTTTTGCACAGCAAAGGATACCATAAACAAGACCAAAAGACAACCCCATGAGCCATGGCCACTGAGCCTGTGCATCCGGAGCCTGTGCTCTGCAACGGGAAAGGCCACAACAGTGAGAGGCCTGTGTACCACAAAAAAACAAAAAAACAAACCAAAAAAAAACAAACAAAAAAAACTACAATGAGTTATCATCTCACACCGGTCAGAATGGCCATCATCTAAAACACTAGAAACAATAAATGCTGGAGAGGGTGTGGAGAAAAGGGAACACTCTTGCACTGCTGGTGGGAATGTAAATTGATACAGCCACTATGGAGAACAGTATGGAGGTTCCTT
>NC_041234.1:60706300-60781559 GCF_002837175.3 Physeter macrocephalus
GGTGGGAGGGAGGGAGATGCAAGAGGGAAGAGATATGGGAACATATGTATATGTATAACTGATTCACGTTGTTGTAAAGCAAAACTAACACACCATTGTAAAACAGTTATACTCTAATAATGTTGTTAAAAAAACAGTGTTGTGTTGTCATAATTATAGTCTAATAGATCAATTAAATACAAGAGAGTACAACATAAATACATTCACATATAGTCTCTTGATTTTAGACAAAGGGACCATGGTAATTCAACAGAGAATGTAGATTTTTCAATAATTGGTGCTGGAGAAACTGGGTATTCATATGAATACTTTTTACTACACACAGAAATAATTTCACATGGATCATAACCATAAATGTGGAAGCCAAAACAAGAAAAAAATTCCAGAAGAGAACATTATAGTATATATTGATGATCTTATAAAAGGCATAGATTTCTTAAACAGTACACAAAAGGTACTAATCACAAGATTTTTTAAATGTTTTGCTGGACTTCTTCAAAATTAAAAACTTTTCAAGAAATGAAATCGAAAAGTGAAAAGGCAAGCCATAGACCATCGAGAAGATGATAGACTGATAGATAGATAAGGATAATAGATTTTATATACACACACAGACATACATTTGTATTATGTATGTATGGTAGGCAGAATAATGACCTCTCCAAAATGTCCAGGTCTCAATCCCCACAACCTCTGAATACGTTTTATTACATAGCAAAGAAAAATTAAGGTTGCAGATAGAATTAAAGTTGATAATTAGCTAACCTTAAAATGGAGAGATTATCCTGGATTATACATACAGGCCAGTGTAATAACAAGGTCCTTAAATTGGAATAAGACAGAAGGGGTTAGATCAACGTGAAAAGAGAAGCACTCAAACTCCTATTGCTGGCTTTAAATGCAGAGGAAGGGGGAATGAGCCAAGAAATGTAGGCAGCTTCTAGAAGCTAAAAAATGCCAAGGAAATTTATTTTCCCCTAGCCTCGAGAAAGGAATCCATACCTTCTGAGACCTGATTTTTGTCTAATGAGATCCATGTCATACTTCTGACCAACAAAATTGTAAGATAATATATTTGTATTTTTCTGGGTCACTATGTTTGAGGTAACTTGTTATAAAAGCTGTAGGAAATAAGGAGAAGGAAAGGAGAACAAATTTAATAAAAACATAAAATAGTGAGTTCAAAACAGAAAAATAGTACATACAATAATAGAAATAAAATATATGAAACCCAAGCCAACCTAATCAAGAAAAAAATGAGCAAGCATGAAAATGAAAACTTAGAAATAACAAAAGGAAAATAACCAAATAAACAGTAGAAGAGTTAAAATCACAGAAGACAACTTTGGAGAAACAAAGTGATACTGACTCATGAACAAACAGCTAAAAAAAGGAAAAAAGTTCAGAAATAGATTCAAAATTTTATCTGTAATTTATTGTAGGAAAACATATGAATATTTAATACAATGGGGAATAACCTTTGTTTTTTTACATTTCCAAGTTATCTCAGACAAATATTGCAAAATAAAATTAAAATAAATTATTGAGAAATTAATTTTTTAAATTAAAGTATAGTTGATTTACAATGTTATATTGGTTTCAGGAGTACAGCATAGTGATTCAGTATTTTTATAGATTGTACTTCATTCAAAGTTAACAAAATAATGGTCATAGTTCCCCATACTGTATGATATATCCATCTTGCTTATCTAATTTATACACAGTTTTTTGTATCTCTTAATCCCATACCACTATCTTGCCCCACCCCCTTCCCTCTCCTCACTGGTAACCACTACTTTGTTCTATATATCTGTGCCTCTGTTTCTACTTTGCAATATACATTTGTTTGTTTTACTTTTTAGATTCCACATATAAGTGGTATCATACAGTATTTGTCTTTCTCTATTTGACTTATTTTACTAAGCATAATATTATCTAGGTCCATCCACAGTGCTGCAAATGGCAGAATTTCATTCTTTTTAAAAATATTCCATTGTATGTATATAGCATGTATTCATTATGCATTTGCTGATGGAAACTTGGGTTGCTTCCAGATCTTGTCTATTGTAAATAGTACTGCTATGTACATTGGGGTGCATGCATCTTTTTGAATTAAGGTTTTCATTTTTTTCCAGATATATACCCAGGAGTGGAATTGCCACATCATATGGTAGTTCTATTTTTAGTTTTTTGAGAAACCTCCATAGTGTTTTCCATAGTGACTGAACCAACTTACATTCCAACCAGCAGTATACAAGAGTTCCCTTTTCTCCACATATTTGACAACATTGTTTATTTATAGACTTTTTGATGATAGTCATTCTAACAAGTGTGAGGTGATAGCTCATTGTTATTTTGATTTTCATTTCTCTAATAACTAGCAATGTTGAGTGTCTTTTCATATGTGTCTGAGCCATCTGTATGTCTTCTTTGAAAAATGTCTATTAGGTCTTCTGCCCATTTTTTGTTTTTTTTTTATACTGAGTTGCATGAGCTGTTTATATATTTTGGATATTAACTCCTGTGGGTCATATCATTTGTAAATATTTTCTCCCATTTAGTAGGTTGTCTCTTGGTTTTGTCAATGGTTTCCTGTGCTGTGCAAAAGTTTTTAAGTTAAATTAGTTTCCATTTTTTAATTTTTGCTTTTATTTCTTTTCCCTTAGGAGACAGATCCAAAAAAATATTGCAACAATTTATGTCAGAGCATTATTTCTATGTTCTCATCTGAGAGTTTTACATTTCCATTTATGTCTTTAATCCATCTCTTGTGGGTTTTTTTTGTTTTTGCTGTTTTTTTGTTTGTTTGCTTGTTTTTGTTTGTGTATAAGGTGTGAGGGAATGTTCTAATCTCACTGTTTTACATTAGTGGTCTAGATTTCCCAGGACCTCTTATTGAAGAGACTTTTCTCTATTGCATTTTCTTGCTTTCTGTCATAGATTAATTGACCAGGTGTATGAGTTTATTTCTGGGCTCTCTAATCTATTCCATTGATCTATGCATCTGTTTTTTGTGCCAGAACAATTCTGTTTTGATTACTGCAGCTTTGTAGTATATTCTGAAGTCAGGGAGCATGGCACCTCTAACTTTGTTCTTTTTTCTTAAGATTCCTTTGGCAACTCAGGGTTATTTGTGGTTCCATATAAATTTTAGGATTACTTGTTCTAGTTCTGTAAAAAATGTCATGGATATTTTGATACGGATTGCATTAAATCTGTAGATTGCTTTGGGTACTATGGCCGTTTTAACTATATTAATTCTTCCAATCCATGAACATAGGATATCTTTCTATTTCTTTGTGTCATCCTCAGTTTCCTTCATCTGTGTTTCATAGTTTTCAGAGTATAAATCTTTCACCCCCTTAGTTTATTCCTAGGTGTTTTATTCTTTTTGATGCAATTTAAAATGGAATTTTTTTTGCTTTCACTTTCTGATAGTTCACTGTTAGTGTATAGAAAAGCAAGATAATTCTGTATATTAATCTTGTATCCTGCAACTCTACTGAGTTTCTTTATTAGTTCCAAAGGTTTTTTGGTGGAGACTTTAGAGTTTTCTATATGTAGTATCATGTCATCTGCAAATAGTGACAGTTTTACTTCTTCCCATCCAATTTGGATGCCTTTTATTTATTTTTCTTATCTGATTTCTGTGTTGAGGAATTCCAATACTATGTTAAATGGAAGTGGTGAGAGTGGGTATTGTTGTCTTCTTCCTGAATTTAGAGAAAATGCTTAGAACTTTTCACCACTGAGTATTATGTTAGCTGTGGGCTTGTAAAAAAATGTCCTTTATTATGTTGGGATTGTTCCCTCTATACCAAATTTGTTGAGAGTTTTTATCATGAAAGGGTGTTGAATTTTCTCAATATGATTGTTATTGTAGTATTATGCAGCACTGCTATCACATCACATAACTTTCCTTTATTTAGTGGGAATAATTAAGATCTAGTATCATAGCAAGTTTGATGTTTATATTACAATATTATAGTCTATAATCACTATACTGTGCATTAGCTCCCCAAGACTTATTTATCTACTAGTTGGAAGTTTGTACCCTTAAACAACATTTCTTCTATTCCCCCACCCCCAAGTCCCTGATAATTACCATTTTATGAGTTCAGCTTTTTTTTTTTAGATTCCATGTATAAGTTATATCACACAGTATTTATCTTTCTCTGTCTGACTTATTTCACTTTGCATAGTGTCCTCAAGGTCCATCCATATTGTTGCAAATGGCAGGATTTCCTTCTTTCTCATGGGTGAATAATATGATATCTATCTATCTATCTATCTTACATCTTATTTATCCATTCCTCCATTTAGGGACACTTAGGTTGTTTCCATATCTTGGTTATTGTGAATAATGCTGCAATAAACATGGGAATATCCCATATTCATTTCTTTGGGTATATATAAAGAAGTGAAATTTCTAGGTCATATGATAGTTCTACTTTTAATTTTTTGAGGAACCTCCATACTGCTTTCAACAGTGATACAACAATTTACAGTCCCACTAATAGTGCAGGAGGGTTCCTTTTTCTCCACATCCCCTCTAATACTTGTTATCTCCTGTCTTTTGACAGTAGCAATTCTGACAGGTGTGAGGTGATATTTCATTGTGGTTTGGATTTGATTTCCCTGTTGATTAGTGATGTTGAGCATTTTTTCATGTACCTGCTGGCCATTTGGATGTCTTCTTTAGAAAAATGTCTATTCCGATCTTCTACTCAGTTTTACATCAGATTTATTTTTTTTTTTTGCCGTATGCGGGCCTCTCACTGTTGTGGCCTCTCCCATTGTGGAGCACAGGCTCCAGAGGTGCAGGCTCAGCAGCCATGGCTCACGGGCCCAGCTGCTCTACGGCATGTGGGATCTTCCTGGACTGGGGCACGAACCTGTGTCCCCTGCATTGGCAGGCAGATTCTCAACCACTGCGCCACCAGGGAAGCCCTAAATCAGATTTTTAAATTTGTTTTATGCATTCTTTATATATTTTTGATATTAACCTATTATCCAATATATGGTCTGCAAACCTTTTCTCCCACTCTGTAAATTTCCTTTTCATTTTGTTGACTGTTTCTTTTGCTGTGCAGAAGCTCTCAAGTTTGATGTAGTACCACTTGTTGATTTGCTTTCGTTGCTTGTGCTTTTGGTGTCATATCCAAAAATCATTGCTAAGATCAATATCAAGGATATTTTCCCCATGTCTTTTTCTAGGAGTTTTATGGTACCACGTCTTATGTTTAATTCTTTGATCTATTTCTTGTTAATTTTTGTAAGTGGTGTAAGATAGGGGTCCAGTTTATTTTTTCTGTATGTGATTTTGGCTCCTTTATTGAATATTAGTGACTGTATGCAGTGGGTTTAAGTCTGGGCTCTTTATTCTGCTCAGTTCCTGTATGTGCCTATTTTTATGGCAGTACCATGTTGTTTTAATTACTGTAGCTTTGTAATATAGTTTGAAATTGGGAAGTGTGATGCCTCTGGCTTTGTTCTTCCTTCTTATGATTGCTTTGGCTATCCAGGCCCTTTTTTGGCTCCACATAAATTTTAGGATTGTTTTTCTATTTCTGTGAAAAATACCATTGGAATTTTGATAGGGATTGCATTGAATCTATAGATGGCTTTGGATAGTATGGACATTTTAACAATGATAATCTTCTGATCCATAAATATGGAAGTCTTTCCATTTATTTGCTTTTTTTAGATTGCTTTCAACAAAGTCTAGTAGCTTTTGTTGGACAGATATTTCATTTCCTTGGTTAAATTTGTTCCTAGGTATTTTTTTGCTTTTTATGCTCTTGTGACTAAGATAGTTTTCTTTCTTTTTTCAGATGTTTTATTATTAGTGTACAGAAATGCAACTGATTTCTCTATGTTGATCCTTATTTATTTATTTATTTGTCCACATGGGTCTCGTGTTCAAAAAAGAAGTTTGTATGAGAGTACAAATGTGAGGGTTTTCTGCAAATAGATGATAATAACTGACATCATGGGCATGAATATGATCACTCAGGGAGACGATGTAGAGCAACACTTTGCGATAGAATGTTGGAAATCTTATATCCTGAATTTGTTGATTAGTATCAAGAGTTTTTTCATTGAATCTTTGGGAATTTCTAGATATAAAATCATATCATATCAATCAGTAAAATAATGATCATTTTACTTCTTTCTTTCCAATTTGGATGCATTTTATTTCTTTGTCTTGCCTAATATTTCTAGCTATACTTCCATTACTATACTAAATAAGAGTGGTAACAATGGGCATCCTTGTCTTGTTCCTAATCTTAGAGGAAAAGCTTTCAATTTTTCACTGTTGCGTATAATGTTTGATGTGGGTTTGTCATCATTACATTGAGGTATGTTCCTTCTATAAACAATTTATTGAAAGTTTTTATTACGCAAGTATATTATATTTGGTCAAATGATAATTCTGCATCTATTGATATGAACATGTGATTTTTATTTTTCATTCTATTGATGTGATGTACCACATTTATTGATTTCTGTCCTTGTATCCCAGGGATAAATCCCATTTGGTCTTGGTGTATAATCTTTTTAATGTGTTCTTCAATTCATTTGCTAATATTTTGTTGAGAATTTTTGGATCTTCATTCATTCATCTGAGATATTGGTTTATAGTTTTCTTTCATTGTAGTGCCCTTACCTAGTTTTGGTATCAGGGTAATACTAACTTTATAACATGAGTTTGAAATGTTCCACTTTCTTAAATATTTTGGAAGCATTTGAAAAGGATTGGCATGAATTCTTCTTTAAATGTTTGGTAGAATTCAGCAGTGAAGCCATCTAGTCCTGGAGTTTTCTGTTTGGAAGGTTTTTGATTACTTGTTCTTGGTCTATTTATATTTTCTATTTCTTCCTCATTTAGTCTTGGTAGAAGTTTCTAGTAATTTATCCATTTATTCTAGGTTATCTAATTTGTTATCATATGATTTTTCATGGTAGCCTCTTATGATGCCACATATATCTATAGTATCGGTTGTAGTACTTCCTGTTTCATTTCTGATTTTATTTGAATCTTCTCTCTTGTTCTTCATTATTCTAGCTAAAAGTTGGCCAAATTTGTTAATCTATATAAAACCTAGATCTTAGCTTCCTTGATATATTCTATTGATGTGCTTGTCACTATATCATTCACTTCCACTCTGAACTTTATTATTTCCTTCCTTCTGCTAACTTTGGGCTTAATTTGTTATTCTCTTCCTAGTTTATTGAGGTATAAATTTAGGTTGTTCACTTAAGATCTTTTTAATTTCTTAATATATGCAGTTGGCACTAAAAACTTCCCTCTCAGAACTGTTTTTGAAGCATCCCATAGGTTTTAGTATGATGTGTTTCCATTTTCATTTGCTTTGAGATTTTTAAAATTTCCCTTGTGATTTTATCACTGCCCTCGCATGTAGCCTTTTGGATTCCCGAGCATATGTGGGAGTTTCAAAGGTCCTTATTTCACTCATGTATCTCCTTTACAACCTCTTCCTTATCAGGCTTTTGTCTCGTCTATTGCTTGTCCAAACTGTTGTCCCTTGACCCAGGCTGCTGTGGACCATACTTGTGCCATTAAGTGCTTTTAGGAAAAGCTGTCTGGGAAGCTGTCCAGCCATGGGAATGCTCCAAGTTGGACAAAGTAAAGGAAAGTTCTTGTAGCAGTCCATCAGGGAGCTACCAGACAGGCTGAAATCACAGCTACAATTGTTTGAGAATGAAACATATATTGCTCCCTCTCATACTAACAAGCTGCACCATGAATGAAGGCAGCCATCATCTGTCACCACTAATCTGGTGTGTGGAAGATTGTAATTGGGAAATTTAAATATCACAGCTGTCTTTCATAGCAAAGCAACATCTCTTTCTTCATCAAGCTTTTCCCTGTCTTTTGTAAGGTTTTTGATTTCAGTGTTCTGAAGAAGATGATTCTAACAGCTTTTGCCAGCTCATTACTTACTTTGTAGAGGGATGCCATCCTGGAGTGCCTTTATTCCTCTCTTTTCAGTGATATCAGTTCTTTTGTGTACTTTTCAAAAGTAAGACATTTATTTATGTATGTATGTATGTATTGAAATATAACTGATGTACAATATTATGTTAGTTTCAGGTGTACTACCTAGTGATTTGACATTTTCATACATTATGAAACAATCACCATGATAAGTCTAGTAACCACAGGTCCCCATACAAAGTTATTACAATATTATTGATCATATTCTTTATGTTGTAGATTACATCCCCATGGCTGATTTATTTTATAACTGGAGATTTGTACCTCTTAATCACTTTCAACTATTTCACCCCCTCCCACCACTCTCTTCTCTGGCTATCACCTTTTTGTTCTCTGTATCTATGACTCTGTTTTTGTTTTGTTTAATTTGCTTGTTTGTTTGTTTTTAAGATTCCACAGATAAATGAGATTATATGGTATTTGTCTTTCTCTGACTTATTGTACTTATCATAATACCCTCTAGATCAATCCATGTTTTCACAAATTGAAAGCTTTCATCTTTTTATGGCTGAGTAATATTCTATTGGGTGGATATACATATAGATATAAAAATATAGATATAGATATAAAAATATAGATATATCCCCCATTTTCTTTATCCATTTGTCTATTGATGGGCACATAAGTTGCTTCCATATCTTATCCATTGTAAATAATGCTGTAATGATCTTTGGAATGCATATATCATTTCAAACTATCCTTTTGATTTCTTTGGGTAAATACCCAGAAGTGAAATTGCTGGAGCAAATGACAGTTTTATTTTTAATTTTTTGAGAAACCTCCATACTGTTTTTCTTAGTGGCTGCACCAAATTACAATCCCATCAACAGTGCACAAGGGTTTCCTTTTCCCACATCTTCTCCAACAGTTTTAATTTGTTCTCCTTTATACGGTAGCCACTCTGACATTTGTGAGGTGGTATCTCATTGTAGTTGTGTTTTGCATTTTCCTAATAATGAGTGAAGATGAGCATTTATTTGTGTATTTGTTGGCCATCTATTTGTGTTATTTGGAAAAATGTCTATTCAGGTCCTCTGCAATTTTTTAATGAGGTTTTATTTTCATTTTAAGTTATATAAGTTCTTTATATTTTGTATAGTAATCCATTATCAGATATGTTATTGGCAAATATCTTTTCCCATTTAGTAGGCTGCTTTTCATTTTGTTGTAGGTTCCTTCACTGTGTAAAAGCTTTTTAGCTTGATGTAGTTCCATGTGTTTATTATTGCTTTTGTTTCCCTTGTCTGAGGTGACATATTCAAAAGAATATTACTAAGACCAAGGTCAAAGATCATCCTGCTTATGTTTCCTTCTAGGAATTTTATGGTTTCAGGTCTTACATTTAAGTCTTTACTGTTTTGAGTTCATTTTTGTATATGGTGTAAGAAAGTAGCCTAGTTTGATTTTGTTGCATGTAGATGTCTGGTTTTCCCAACACTATCTATTGAAGAGGTTGTATATTTTTGTCTCCTTTGTCATAGAGTAACTGAAAATATGAGTGTGGATTTGGTTCCAGCCTCTCTATTCTGTTCCATTTACCTATATGTCTGTTTTTATGCCAGTCCAACACAGTTTTGATTACTGTAGCTTTGTAATATAGTTTGAAATCAGGGAGTGTGAGACATTTCAGTTTTGTTCTTGCTTTGGATATTTGGGTTTTTTCATATTTCTGTACAAATATTAGAGTTATTTGTTCTAGGTCTGTGGAAAATACCTTTGGTATTTTGGTGGGGAGTGCCCTGAATCTGTAGGTTACCTTGGGTAGTATGGTCCTTTATACAATTATAATTTTTCCAATCCATGAGCATGGTATATTTTTCCATTTGTGTCATCTTCAATTTCTTTTATCAATGTCTTGTAGATTTCAGAGTACAAGTCTTTTATCACTTTGGTTAGATTTCTTCCTAAGTATTTTATTCTTTTTGATGCAATAGTAAATGTGATTGTTTTCTTTATTTCTCTTTCTAGTGGTCTGTTATTAGTGTATAAAAATGCAACAGATTTCTGTATATTAATTTTGTATCCTGAAAATTTACCAGATTTATTGATGGGTTCTAATAGTATTTTGGTAGTATCTTTAGGATTTTCTATATATAGTATCATGTCATCTGCAAATAATAACTCTTTTATGTTTTCATTTCCAATTTGGAATTTTTTATTTAATTTTCTTATTTCTGTGGCTAAGGCTTCCAATATTATGTTTGATAAAAGTAAGGAGAATGGGCATCCTTGTCTTGTTCCTGATCTTAGAGGAAATGCTTTCAGCTTTTCAATGTAGTATGGTGTTGGCTGTGGGTTTGTCATATATGGCCTTTATTATATTGAGATATGTACCCTCTATACCCAGATTGTTCAGAGTTTTTGTCATATCTGGACGTTGAATTTTGTCAAACGTTTTTCTGCACCTATTGAGATGATCATATGATTTTTATTCTTCAATTTGTTAATGTGGTGTATTACACTGATTGATTTGCATACATTGACCATTCTTGCATCCCTGGGATAATTCCCACTCCATCCTGGTGTTTGATCCTTTTAATGTATTGCTGAATTTGATTTGCTAACATTTTGTAGAGGATTTCTACATCTAAGTTAATCAGTAATACTGACTTGTAATTTTCTTTTTTGTGGTGTCTTTGTCTGGTTTTTGTATCAAGGTAATGCCTGCCTCATAGAATGATTTTGGATGCATTCCTTCCTCTTCAATCTTTTGGAATAGTTTGTGAAGGAGAGGTGTTGACTCTTCTTTAAATTTTTGGTAAAATTCACCTGTGAAGCTGTCTGATCCTGGACTTTCAATTGTTGGGAGGTTTTTTTTTAATGTTTTTAAAATTACTGATTCAATTTCATTTCTGGAAATCTATCAATTCATGTTTTCTATTTTTTCAAGATTCAGTCTTTGGAGATTGCATATATCTAGGAATTTATCCACATCGTCTGGATTGTCCATTTTATTTGCATATAATTGTTGTAGTAATTTCTTAGAATCCTTTGTATTTCTGTGGTATTGGTTGTAACATCTCCTCTTTAATTTTTTATTTTATTTATTTAGACGCTCTCTCTTTCTTGATGAGTCAGACTAAGGGCTCATCAATTTTGTTTACCTCTTCAAAGAACCAGCTTTCAGTCTTATTAATCTTTGCTATTGTTATTTTAGTCTCTATTTTATTTATTTCTGTTATGGTCTTTATTATTTCTTTCCTTCTACTAACTTTTCATTTTGATTGTTCTTCTATTTCTATTTTTTTAGATGTACGGTTAGATTGTTTACTTGAGTTTTTTCTAGTGTCCTGAAGTAGGTGTATATTGCTAAAAACTTTTCTCTTAGAACTACTTTTGCTGTCCCCCGTAGATTTTTGATCATTGTGTTTCCATTTTCATTTGTCTTCAGACATTTTAAAATTTCATTTTGATTTCTTCCATGACCTATTGGTTGCTTAATAGCATGTTGTTTAGACTCCATGTGTTTGTGATTTTTCCAGGATTTTTTTTTCTTGTAGTTGATTTTGACTCTCATAAGTATTGGTCATAAAAGATACTTGATATGATTTCTATCTTCTTAAATTTGTTGAGACTTGTTTTATGGCCTAACATGTGATCTACCCTGGAGAATATTTCATATGCACTTGAAAAGAATGTGCATTCTGCTGCTTTTGGATGGAATGTACTATATATATATATTTTTTGGTTCTTTGCTTTTTTTTCCCTTGTTTAAAAGGCTTTTAATATAAAGCAGATAATTTTTTGCAACATTTCCTAAACTTTTTATTATCAAATTGGCTGAGGCTTCTCAACGATTATCATTTCATAACAATTTCTGATTTTCACCTTCTTTAAATGAATTGGCCTCACAGATGTGCCATTAAAACAGAGCTACACTCTCAACATATTTTTTAAACATCTTTATTGGAGTATAATTGCTTTACAATGGTGTCTTAGTTTCTGCTTTACAACAAAGTGAATCAGTTATACATATACATATGTTCCCATATCTCTTCCTTCTTGCATCTCCATCCCTCACACCCTCCCTATCTCACCCCTCAAGGTGGTCAAAAAACACCTAGCTGATCTCCCTGTGCCATGCAGCTGCTTCCCACTAGCTATCCACCCTACATCTGGTAGTGTATATATGTCCATGCCACTCTCTCACTTTGTCCTTCCCCCTCCCCATATCCTCCAGTCCATGCTTAACCTTCCCCATCCCCATATCCTCCAGTCCATGCTCTAGTAGGTCTTCTTTTATTCCCGTCCTACCCCTAGTCTCCACATGACATTTTTTTTCTTAGATTCTATATATATGTGTTAACATACAGTATTTGATTTTCTCCTTCTGACTTACTTCACTCTGTATGACAGACTCCAGGTCCTTCCACCTCACTACAAATAACTCAATTTTGTTTATTTTTATGGCTGAGTAATATTCCATTGTATATATGTGACACATCTTCTTTATCCATTAATCTGTTGATGGACACTAAGGTTGCTTCCATCTCCTGGCGACTGTAAATAGAGCTGCAATGAACATTTTGATATATGACATTTTTTGAATTAGGTTTTTCAAGTGTATATGCACAGTAGTGGGATGCTGGGTCATATGGTAGATCTATCTGTAGTTGTGGAAGGAACCTCCATACTGGTCTCCATAGTGTCTGTATCAATTTCTATTCCCATCAACAGTGCAAGAGTGTACTCTTTTCTCCACACCCTCTCCAGCATTTATTGTTTCTAGATATTTTGATGATGGCCATTCTGACCAGTGTGAGATGATATCTCATTGGAGTTTTGATTTGCATTTCTCTAATGATTAATGATGTTGAGTATTCTTTCTTCTGTTTGCTGTCAATCTGTATATCTTCTTTGGAGAAATGTCTATGTAGGTCTTCTGCCCATTTTTGGATTGCCTTTTTCGCTTTTTTGTTATTGAGCTGCATGAGTTGCTTGTAAATTTTGAAGATTAATCCTTTGTCAGTTGCTTCATTTGCAACTATTTTCTCCCATTCTGAGGGCTGTCGTTTGCTCTTGTTTATGGTATCCTTTGCTATGCAAAAGCGTTTAAATTTCATTAGATCCCATTTGTTTACTTTTGTTTTTATTTCCATTTCTCTAGGAGGTTGGTCAAAAAGGATCTTGCTGTGATTTATGTCATAGAGTGTTCTACCTATGTTTTCCTCAAAGAGTTTGATAGTGTCCGACATTACATTTAGATCTTTAATCCATTTTGATTTTATTTTTGTGTATAGTGTTAGGGAGTGTTCTAATTTCATACATTTACATGTACCTGTCCAATTTTCCCAGCACCACTTATTGAAGAGGCTGTCTTTTCTCCACTGTATATTCCTGACTCCTTTATCAAAGATAAGGTGACCATATGTGTGTGGGTTTATCTCTGGGCTCTCTATCTTGTTCCATTGATCTATATTTCTGTTTTCGTGCCAGTACCATACTGTCTTGGTTAATATAGCTTTGTACTATAGTCTGAAGTCAGGGAGCCTGATTCATTCAGCTACATTTTTCGTTCTCAAGATTGCTTTGGCTATTGGGGTCTTTTGTGTTTCCATACAAATTGTGAAATTTTTTGTTCTAGTTCTGTAAAAAATGCCAGTGGTAGTTTCATAGAGATTGTATTGAATCTGTAGATTGTTTTGGGTAGTAGACTCATTATCACAATGTTGATTCTTCCAATCGAAGACATGGTATATATCTCCATCTATTTGTATCATCTTTAATTTCTTTCATCAGTGTCTTATAATTATCTGCATACAGGTCTTTTGTCTCCTTAGGTAGGTTTATTCCTAGATATTTTATTCTTTTTGTTGCAATGGTAATAGGAGAGTTTTCTTAGTTTCATTCTCAGATATTTCATCGTTAGTGTATAAGAATGGCAGAAATTTCTGTGCATTAATTTTGTATCCTGCTACTTTACCAGATTCATTGATTAGCTCTAGTAGTTTTCTGTTAGCACCCTTAGGATTCTCTATGTATAGTATCATGTCATCTGCCAACAGTGACAGCTTTACTTCTTCTTTTCCGATTTGGATTCCTTTTATTTCTTTTTCTTCTCTGATTGCTGTGGCTAGAACTTCCAAAACAGTGTTAAATAAGAGTGGTGAGAGTGGGCAACCTTGTCTTTTTCCTGATCTTAGTGGACATGGTTTCATTTTTTCACCATTGAGGACAATGTTGGCAGTGCGTTTGTCATATATGGCCTTTATTATGTTGAGCAAAATTCCCTCTATGCCTACTTTCTGCAAAGTTTAGATCATAAATGGGTGTTGAAATTTGTCAGAAGCTTTCTCTGCATCTTTTGAGATGATCATATGGTTTTTCTCTGTAGTTTTCTTTCTTTGTGACATTTGTCTGGTTTTCGTATCAGGGTGATGGTGGTCTAATCGAATGATTTTGGGAGTATTCCTCCCTCTGCTATCTTTGGAAGAGTTTGAGAAGGATAGATGTAAGCTCTTCTCTAAATGTTTGATAGAATTTGCCTGTGAAGACATTTGGTCATGGGTCTTTGTTTGTTGGAAGATTTTTAATCACAATTTCAATTTCAGTGCTTTTGATTGGTCGGTTGAAATTTTCTATTTCTTTCTGGCTCATTCTTGGCAAGTTGTGCATTTTTAAGAATTTGTCCATTTTTTCCAGGTTGTCCATTTTATTGGCGTAGAGTTGCTTGTAATAATCTCTCATAATATTTTGTATTGTTGCAGTGTCACATGTTACTTCTACTTTTTCATTTCTAATTCTATTGATTTGAGTCTTCTCCCGTTTTTTCTTGATGACTCTGGCTAATGGTTTATCAATTTTGTTTATGTTCTCAAAGACCCAGCTTTTAGTTTTATTGATCTTTGCTGTCGTTTCCTTCATTTCTTTTTCATTTATTTCTTTTTTTAACATCTTTATTGGAGTATAATTGCTTTACAATGGTGTGTCAGTTTCTGCTTTAAAACAAAGTGAATCAGTTATACATATACATATGTTCCCATATCTCTTCCCTCTTGTATCTCCCTCCCTTACACCCTCCCTATCCCACTCCTCTAGGTGGTCACAAACCACCTAGCTGATCTCCCTGTGCCATGGGGCTGCTTTCCACTAGCTATCCACCCTACGTTTGGTAGTGTATATATGTCCATGCCACTCTCTCACTTCATCACAGCTTAAACTTCCCCCTCCCCATATCTTCAAGTCCATGCTCTAGTAGGTCTGTGTTTTATTACCATCTAACCTTAGTCTCTTCATGACATTTCTTTTTCTTAGGTTCCATATATATGTGTTAGCATTCGGTATTTTTTTCTCCTTCTGACTTACTTCACTCTGTATGACAGACTCCAGGTCCATTCACCTCACTACAAATAACTCAGTTTCATTTCTTTTTATGGCTGAGTAACATTCCATTGTATCTATGTGCCACAGCTTCTTTATCCATTCATATGTTGATGGACGCTTAGCTTGCTTCCATATCCTGGGTATTGTAAATAGAGCTGCAACGAACATTTTCATACATGACTCTGTTTGAATTATAGTTTTCTCAGGGTATATGCCCAGTACTGGTATTGCTGGGTCGTATGATAGTTGTATTTGTAGTTTTTAAAGGAACCTCCATACTGGTCTCCATAGCGGCTGTACCAGTTACATTCCCACCAGCAGTGCAAATGTGTTCCTTTTCTCCACACCCTCTCCAGTATTTATTGTTTCTAGATTTTTTTGTTGATGGCAATTCTGACTGGTGTGAGATAATATCTCATTGTAGCTATGATTTGCATTTCTCTAATGATTAATGATGTTGAGCATTCTTTCATGTCTTTGTTGGCAATCTGTATATATTCTTTGGAGAAATGTCTATTTAGGTCTTCTGCCCATTTTTGGATTGGGTTGTTTGGTTTTTTTTGTTATTGAGCTGCATGAGTAGCTTATAAATTTCGGATATTAATCCTTTGTCAGTTGCTTCATTTGCACCTATTTCTCCTATTCTGAGGGTTGTCTTTTGGTCTTGTTTATGGTATCCTTTGCTGTGCAAAAGCTTTTAAGTTTCATTAGGTCCCATTTGTTTATTTTTGTTTTTACTTCCATTTCTCTAGGAAGTGGATCAAAAAGGATCTTGCTGTGATTTATGTAATAGAGTGTCCTGTGTATGTTTTCCTCTAAGAGTTTGATCCTGCCTGGACTTAAATTTAGGTCTTTAGCCCATTTTGAGTTTATTTTTCTGTATGGTGTTAGGGAGTGTTCTAATTTCATGCTTTTACATGTACCTGTCCAGTTTTCCCAGCACCACTTATTGAAGAGGCTGTCTTTTCTCCACTGTATATTCTTGCCTCCTTTATCAAAGATAAGGTGACCGTATGTGTGTGGGTTTATCTCTGGGCTTTCTATCCTGTTCCATTGATCTATATTTTTGTTTTTGTGCCAGTACCATACTGTCTTGACTACTGAGGCTTTGTAGTATAGTCTGAAGTCAGGGAGCCTGATTCCTCCAGCTCCATTTTTCGTTCTCAACATTGCTTTGGCTATTCGGGGTCTTTTGTGCTTCCATACAAATTGTGAAATTTTTTGTTCTAGTTCTGTAAAAAATGAAGACTGGCCCATTTTTAATTGGGTTGTTTGCTTTCGTTTCATCAGTGTCTTATAATTTTCTGCATACATGTCTTTTGCCTCCTTAGGTAGGTTTATTCCTAGATATTGTATTCTTTTTGTTACAATGGTAAATGGGAGTGTTTTATTAATTTCCCTCTCAGATTTTTCATCAATAGTGTATAAGAATGCCAGAGATTTTTGTGCATTAATTTTGTATCCTGCTACTTTACCAAATTCATTGATTAGCTCTAGTAGTTTTCTGGTTGGATCCTTAGGATTCTCTATGTAGAGTATCATGTCATCTGGAAACAGTGACAGCTTTACTTCTTCTTTTCCGATTTGGATTCCTTTTATTTCTTTTTCTTCTCTGATTGCTGTGGCTAGAACTTCCAAAACTATGTTGAATAAGAGTGGTGAGAGTGGGCAACCTTGTCTTGTTCCTGATCTTAGTGGAAATGGTTTCATTTTTTCACCATTGAGGACGATGTTGGCTGTGGGTTTGTCATATATGGCCTTTATTATGTTGAGGAAAGTTTCCTCTATGCCAACTTTCTGCAGGGTTTTTGTCATAAATCGTTGTTGAATTTTGTGAAAAGCTTTCTCTGTATCTATTGAGATGATCATATGGTTTATCACCTTCGGTTGTTTGATATGGTGTATCACGTTGATTGATTTGTGTACATTGAAGAATCCTTGCAAATGTGGAATAAAGCCCACTTGATCATGTTGTATGATCTTTTAATGTGCTGTTGGATTCTGTTTGCTAGTATTTGTTGAGGGTTTTTGCATCTATGTTCATCAGTGTTATTGCCCTGTAATTTTCTTTCTTTGTGAGGTCTTTTTCTGGTTTTGGTATCAGGGTGATGGTGGCCTCATTGAATGAGTTTGGGAGTGTTCCTCCCTCTGCTATCTTTGGAAGAATTTGAGAAGGATAGGTGTAAGCTCTTCTCTAAATGTTTGATAGAATTCGCCTGTGAAGCCATTTAGTCCTGGGCCTTTGTTTTTTGGAAGATTTTTAATCACAGTTTCAATTTCAGTGCTTGTGATTGGTCTGTTCAAATTTTCTATTTCTTTCTCGCTCATTCTCGGCAAGTTGTGTCTTTCTAATAATGTGTCCATTTCTTCCAGATTGTCCATTTTATTGGCATAGGGTTCCTAGCAGTAATCTCTCATAATATTTTTATTTCTGCAGTGTCACTTGCTACTTCTACCTTTTAATTTCTAATTCTATTGATTTGAGTCTTCTCCCTTTTTTTCTTGATGAGTCTGGCTAATGTTTTATCAATTTTGTTTGTGTTCTAAAGAACCAGCTTTTAGTTTTATTGAACTTTGCTATCATTTCCTTCATTTCATTTTCATTTATTTCTGATCTGAACTTTATGATTTCTTTCCTTCTGCTAAATTTGGGGTTTTTTGTTCTTCCTTCCCTAATTGCTTTATGTGAAAGTTTAGGTTGTTTATTTGAGATATTTCCTGTTTCTTAAGGTAGGATTGTATTGCTTGTGATTGGTCTGTTCAAATTTTCTATTTCTTTCTCGCTCATTCTCGGCAAGTTGTGTCTTTCTAATAATGTGTCCATTTCTTCCAGATTGTCCATTTTATTGGCATAGGGTTCCTAGCAGTAATCTCTCATAATATTTTTATTTCTGCAGTGTCACTTGCTACTTCTACCTTTTAATTTCTAATTCTATTGATTTGAGTCTTCTCCCTTTTTTTCTTGATGAGTCTGGCTAATGTTTTATCAATTTTGTTTGTGTTCTAAAGAACCAGCTTTTAGTTTTATTGAACTTTGCTATCATTTCCTTCATTTCATTTTCATTTATTTCTGATCTGAACTTTATGATTTCTTTCCTTCTGCTAAATTTGGGGTTTTTTGTTCTTCCTTCCCTAATTGCTTTATGTGAAAGTTTAGGTTGTTTATTTGAGATATTTCCTGTTTCTTAAGGTAGGATTGTATTGCTATAAACTTCCCTCTTAGAACTGCTTTTCCTGCATCCCATAGGTTTTGGGTCGTCGTGTTTCCAGTGTCATTTGTTTCTAGGTATTTTTTTGATTTCCTCTTTCATTTCTTCAGTGATCACTTGGTTATTATGTATTGTATTATTTAGCCTCCATGTGTTTGTATTTTGTACTGATGTTTTCCTGTAATTGACATCTAGTCTCATAGCGTTGTGGTCAGAAAAGATACTTGATCCGATTTCAATTTACTTTAATTTACCAAGGCTGGATTTGTGACCCATGATATGATCTATACTGGAGAATGTTCCATGAGCACTTGAGAAAAATGTGTATTCTGCTTTTGTGGATTGAATGTTCTATAAATATCAATTAAGTCCATCTTGTTTAATGTATAATTTAAAAGTTGTGTTTCCTTATTTATTTCGTTTTGGATGGTCTGTCCATTGGTCAAAGTGGGGTGTTAAAGTCCCCTTCTAGATTGGGTTTCTTTCGATTTCCCCTTTTATGGCTCTTAGTGTTTCCTTACGTATTGAGGTGCTCTTATGTTGCATGCATAAATATTTACAATTGTTATATCTTCTTCATGGATCAATCCCTTGATCATTAAGTAGTGTCCATCTTTGTCTCTTGTAATAGTCTTTACCTTAAAGTCTAATTTTGTCTGATATGAGAAATCCTACTCCAGCTTTCTTCTGATTTCCATTTGCATGGAATATCTTTTTCCATCCCCTCACTTTCAGTCTGTATGCTTCCTTAGGTCTGAAGTGCATCTCTTGTAGACAGCATATATATGGGTCTTGTTTTTTATCCATTCAGCCTGTCTGTGTCTTTTGGTGGGAGCATTTAATCCATTTACATTTAAGGTAATTATCGGTATGTATGTTCCTATTACCATTTACTTAATTGTTTCAGGTTTGTTCTTGTAGGTCTTTTCCTTCTCTTGTGTTTCTTGCCTAGAGAAGTTCCTTTAGCATTTGTTGTAAAGCTGGTTTGGTGGTGCTGAACTCTCTCAGCTTTTGCTTGTCTGTAAAGGTTTTAATTTCTCCATCAAATCTGAATGAGATCCTTGCTGGGTAGAGTAATCTTGATTGAAGGTTTTTCTCCTTCATCACTGTAAATATGTCCTGCCATCTGCAGTATTTATTTCCACTATTTTATCTTCCAGGTCACTTATCCGTTCTTCTGCCTCAGTTATTCTGCTATTGATCTCATCTAGAGTATTTTAAATTTCATTTATTTTGTTGCTCATCGTTTCTTGCTTCCTCTTTAGTTCTTCTAGGTCCTTTTTAAATGTTTCTTGCATTTTCTCTATTATATTTCCAAGATATTGTGTCATCTTTACTATCATTATTCCGAATTCTTTTTCAGGTAGACTGCCTATTTCCTCTTCATTTGTTAGTCTGGTGGGTTTTTCCCTTGCTCCTTCATCTGCTGTGTGTTTTTCTGTCTTTTCATTTTGCTTGTCTTACTGTGTTTGGGGTCTCCTTTTCACAGGCTACAGGTTCGTAGTTCCCATTGTTTTTGGTGTCTGTCCCCAGTAGCTAAGGTTGTTTCAGTGGGTTGAGTAGGTTTCCTGGTGGAAGGAACTAGTGCCTGTATTCTGGTGGATTAGGCTGGATCTTGTCTTTCTGCTGGGCATGTCCATGCCTGCTGGTGTGTTTTGGGGTGTCTGTAGCCTTATAATGATTTTAGGCAGCCTCTCTGCTAATGGATGGGGCTGTGTTCCTGTCTTGCTAGTTGTTTGGCATAGGGTGTCCAGCACTGTAGCTTGCTGGTCGTTGAGTGAAGCTGGGTCTTGGTGTTGAGATGGAGATCTCTGGGAGATTTTCACCATTTGATATTATGTGGAGCTGGGAGGTCTCTTGTGGACCAGTGTCCTGAAGTTGGTTCTCCCATCTCAGAGGCACAGCCCTGACACCTGGCAGGAGCACCAAGAGCCTTTAATCCACACAGCTCAGAATAAAAGGGAGAAAAAATGGAAAGAAAGAAAAAGAAAGAAAGAAAGAAAGAAAGAAAGAAAGAAAGAAAGAAAGAAAGAAAGAAAGAAAGAAAGAAAGAAAGAAAGAAAGAAAGAAAGAAAGAAAGAAAGAAAGAAAGAAAGAAAGAAAGAAAGAAAGAAAGAAAGAAAGAAAGAAGAAGGAAGGAAGAAAGAAAGAGTAGGATAAAATAAAGTTATTAAAATAAAAAATAATTATTAAGAAAAATTTTAAAAAGTGAAAAAAAAATGGGACGTTCAGAACCCTAGGCAAATTGTGAAAGCAAAGCTATACAGACAAAATCTCACACAGAAGCATATACATACACACTCACAAAAAGAGAAAAAGGGGAAAAAATACATCTTGCTCCCCAAGCCCACCTCCTCAATTTGGCATGATTCATTGTCTATTCTGGTAGTCCACAGATGCAGGGTACATCAAGTTGATTGTTAGCCTTTATCTGCTGCTTCTGAGGCTGCTGGGAGAGATTTCCCTTTCTCTCCTTTGTTCGCACAGCTCCTGGTGTTCAGCTTTGGATTTGGTCAGGCCTCTGCGTTTAGGTCGCCTGAGGGCGTCTGCTCTTTGCTCAGACAGGATGGGGTTAAAGGAGCAGCTGATTCGGGGGCTCTGGATCACTCAGGCCTGTGGGAGGGAGGAGTGTGGATGCGGGGCAAGTCTGGGGTGGCAGAGGCCGGTGTGACCTTGCACCAGCCTGAGGCGTACCATGGGTTCTCCCAGGGATGTTGTCCCTGGATCCCGGGTCCCTGGCAGTGGCGGGCTACACAGGCTCCCAGGCTGGGAGTTGTGGAGAGTGACCTTTGTTCGTACACAGGCTTCTTGGTGGCAGCAGCAGCAGCCTTAGCATCTCATGCCCGTCTCTGTTGTCCGTGCTGATAGCCGCAGCTCGTGCCCTTTTCTGGAGCTCCTTTAAGTGGCATGCTTAATCCCTTCTCCTCGTGCACCATGAAACAAAGAGGCAATAAAAAGTCTCTTGTCTCTTCAGCAGCTCCAGACTGCTCCCAGGCTCCCTTCCTGCTAGCCATGGTGCACTGACTCCTTCAGGTTGTGTTCAGGCAGCCAACCCCAGTCCTCTCCTGGCATCCGACTGAAGCCCGAGCCTCAGCTCCCAGCCCCCGCCTGTCCCGGCGGGTTAGCAGACAAGACTTTTGTGCTGGTGAATGCTGGTCAGCACTGATCCTCTGTGTGGGAATCTCTCCACTTTTCCCTCCCCACCCTGTTACTGTGCTCTCCTCCATGGCTCTAAAGCTTCCCCCTCTGCCACCCACAGTCTCCACCCATGAAGGGGCTTCTAGTGTGTAGATACCTTTCTGCCTTCACAGCTCCCTCCCACTGGTGCAGTTCCTGCCCCTATTCTTTTGTCTCTGTTTATTCTTTTTTCTTTTGCCCTACCCAGGTACGTGGGGAGTTTCTTGCCTTTTGGGAGGTCGGAGGTCTTCTGCCAGCATTCAGTGGGTGTTCTATAGGAGCAGTTTCACGTGTAGATGTATTTCTTTTGTATCTGTGGAGAGGAAGTTGATCTCCGCATCTTACTCTTCCACCATCTTTTCCCTATATTTGTTAATTACATGTTTTCTAATGTGTCATTTAAGGCCAGTGTTTTCCATTTGATTTTCTTTCTAGATAATGGATAATCTGTCTATTGATGTAATTGGGGTGTTAAAATTCCCCATTACTCTTGTGCTAGTGTCAATTTCTCTTTATTTTATTAATATTTGCTCTATGTATTTAGGTGCTCCTATGTAGGGTGCATATATATTTACAATTGTGTACCTTTTTGTTGGATTGATCCCTTTATCATTATGTAATATTCTCCTTTGTCTCTCATTACATCTTTTTATAAATCTATTTTGTGTGATATAAGTATTGCTACCCCAGCTTTCTTTTCATTTCCATTTGCATAGAATACCTTTTTCTGTCTCCTAACTTTCACTCTGTGTTTCTTTAGATCTGAAGTGAGTCTGTAGTAGGCAGCATATAGGTGGGCCTTGCATTTTTATTCATTCAGCCACTCTATGTCTTTTGATTGGAGCACATAGTTTATTTACATTTAATTATTGGTAGGTATGTACTTGTTGCCATTTTCTTAATTGTTTGGGGGTTGTTTCACAGTTCTTTTTTTTTCTTTATTCTTTTGCTCTCTTCCCTTGTGATTTGATGACTATCTTTAGTGTTATGTTTGGATTCCTTTTTCTTTTTTTGTGTGTGTATCTATTTTAAGTTTTTGATTTGTGGTTACCATGAGATTCATATCATATGTATATTTGATTATCTTAAGTTGATGAACTCTTAAGTTTGAAAACATTCTAACCACTCTAAATTTTTACTCCCCACCATGTTTAATGTTTCTAACTACATATTTTACACATTTTGTTTTGTGTATTCCTTAACTACTTATTGTCAAAATAGTTGAATTTGCTACTTTTGTTTTTTAACATTTCTACTAACTTTACAAGTGGTTCATCTACTGTCTTTACTGTATGTTTGCCTTTACCAGTGACATTATTTTTTCTTTTCATAATTTTCATATTCCTAGTTGTGCCCTATTGGAGAAGTCCCTTTAACATTTCTTATAAAATTTCTCCCTTTTGGGTTGCAGAGTCTCTGCTGAAAAGTCAGCTGTTAGTCTTATGGGAGTTCCCTTGTACATAACTGTTGGCTTTATCTTGCTGCTTTTAAGATTCTCTATCTTTCATATTTGCCATTTTCATTATAATGTGTCTTAGTGTGCAGCTCTTTGGGTTTATCTTGTTTAGTACTCTCTGTGCTTCCTGGACCTGGATGTCTGTTTCCCTACCCAGATAGGGAAGTTTTCAGCTATTATTTCTTCAAATAATTTCTCTGCCTCTTTCTTTCTCTCTTCTCCTTTTAAGACTATTATAATGTAAATGTTAGTATGATTGATGTTGACCCAAATGTCTCTTAAACTACCATTACTTATTTATTTTTTCTTTTTCTGTTCAGCTTGAATGATTTCCACTATTCTGTGTTTCAGTTTGCTGAACTGTTACTCTGTATCATCTAATCTACTGTTGATTCTTTCCAGTGTATTTTTAAATTTTGATTATTGTATTCTTCATCTCTGTTTGGTTCTTCTTTATATTTCATTATGCTTTATTCAAAGCCTCAGTGTGTTCACCTATTCTTTCCCTGAGTTTGGTGAGCATCTTATGATCATTACCTTGAGCACTTTATTTGGTTGGTTGGTCACCTTCACTTCATTTAGTTATTTTTCTGTGGTTATGTTCTTGTTCCTTCATTTAGAACATATTTGTCTGTCTCCTCACTTTGCCCAATTTTCTATGTTTATTCCTATGTGTTAGGTAGGTTGGTTATGTTTCCTAATCCTGGAGAAGTGGCCTTATGTAGGAGAAGTCCTATAGGGCCCAGCAGCATACTCCCCTCTGGTCAGCAGAACTATATGTTTTGGAGGTGTCCCCTGTGTGGGCTGTGTCTGCCCTTCTGTTGTGGCAGGGCTGATTACTGTGGACAAATTGGTAAATTGGGCTGGCCCCTGGCCCATTTGGCTGCAAAGTTGTGGCTTTTGCAGAGGCTGCAGGCATGCTGGAGGGCATTGTAGCATCCCATGCAGTTGGTGAGCAGCCCAGTGTGGGCAGTGCAGGGCTGCTGCTAGTCTACTGGTTGATGGGCCAGGTTTCCACATAGCAGTTTGCTCAGCCTAGAGGGACTTGGTGCTGGTGCCAGTCTACTGGAGGGTGGGGCCATGTCTCTGCAGTGTTGTCTTTGAAGCCTTGGGCTGAGGACATGGGCCTGGTGCAGGCCTACTTGTGGGCAGGGCTAGGTCCCCAGGTCTAACAGGCTAGAGGCAGGATTCCCAAATGGTACTCTCTAGTGTTGGTATTATCCCAGTAGAAGGATCTTCCCAAAATTATTGCTGCCAGCATCTCTGTCACCTGGGGCAGTCCTAATTGCCACCTGAGTCTTCAAGAGGCTCTCCAACTTTAGCAAGCACATCTGACCAGGAGCCTTTCAAACTACTGCCTCTGAGCTGGGACTGGGAGCAAGTGAGATTTTGCACATGGCTTTTAAGTGCAGAGTCTCTGTTTCCTATAGCCATCACCTCTCCCAAACATAAACGCCTCTCATTTTTAAAGCCAGACATTCTAGAGCCACATCTTCCCAGTGCAGGAACTCCAGGCTGGGGAGCTCAATATGGGGCTTGGACCCCTCACTTCTTGGGGAGAACTTCTGCAATTGTGATATTACTCCCATTTGTGGGTTGGCAACCTGGGGGTGCAGGTCATGATTATGCCCCTCCTACCCATCATGCTATGATTCCTTCTTCATGTCTAGTTGTGGAAAATCTTTTATGCTAGTCTTCAGCTTGTTCTCATAGACAGTTGGTCAGTTGTAATAATAATGTAATGTAATGATAGTTGTAATTCAGGTGTGCCAGTGAGAGGAGTTGAATTCAGGGTATTCTTACTCTGCCATCTTGGCCACCTCACAAAAGTAAGACATTTTAAAAGTTCATCAGTAACAACAACAACAACAACAAAAATCAAAACTCAATTATGCAAGTGTTATGATTTCTATTTAATAAAAATACATGTTTGTTGTTGTTTAATTAAGACATGTGGTAAAAAAGTTTTGAGAATTATGGAAATTTGGAGAATGGAACAACATTCAGTAAAAGTATTGCTGTCTTTTTACTAACACTATCTTCAACTTTTTTATCTAACTCCATCCCTAAATGATGTTAAAGAAATTAGCAAACACCTCTTTTTTTCAGTTTTTCTCTTTTCTGCTTTGCCTAGACTGTTGACTTAGGATTTTCATCAACCCAAGTAAAATAGAGCTGTCTCCTTTCATGTGAACATCAAGTCTTTTTTCAAAGTTAATGACATCAGTAGCAATTACCTAACACTCAAGCTATCTATTAGTAATTATTATTAATGTAATTGTTGCTTTGCAAAAATCTGCATTAGTCATAATCTTGCTGTGCCTCTAGTCTGTTTTGCTAGCTATTTCATTAAATTATAGTTAAATAAGTACCATTTCTAGGGCTTCCCTGGTGGCGCAGTTGTTGAGAGTCTGCCTGCCGATGCAGGGGACGTGAGTTCGTGCCCTGGTCCGGGAAAATCCCACATGCCATGGAGTTGCTGGGCACGTGAGCCATGGCCACTGAGCCTGTGCGTCCAGAGCCTGTGCTCTGCAATGGGAGAGGCCACAACAGTGAAAGGCCCAAGTACTGCAAAAAAATAAAAATAAAAATAAATACCATTTCTAGGAACAACATATTTTGCAATAAGCTTTATGTTCAATCTATGAGAGAGTGTGCAGAAAATCGCTATTCAACTTCTTGGAACAATAGTATTGTAAAAATATATATAAATCAAAAATGACCCAAATTTTCTCCTTATAATTGAACAATCATGTCCTTCCTAACTTTCAAAGAATTAGGAGAGTTAACAGAATAATGCAAAATTGAGCACTAGTCACTAAGAACATAAGGTTCACAAGGGGAAAAACTAGCCCAACAGTCTCAACAACATTATAGTCTCCCATCTTGGCAGGGTAGAAATACTTTACATTTATTGTGTATCTCATTTAACTCTCACAATGACTTTAAAAGTTAGATATTATTATAAATGCTCTAGATTTGAAGAAACTATGGCTTATAAATGTTGTACAACTTCCTCAAATCATATCCCCAATATATGGCAGAACCAGATTCTCAAACACAGGCTGTTTGACTCAAAACCAGTGCTCTTTCTAACACACAATATTGAGTTCTTTAGATCACATAGAAACAGCTATTCTGCTCTGATAATGTAGTTAAGATTCCACTTTGTTGTCATTTGTTCATTTTCATCCCCTCCTCTAAAGATCATAAAAACAATAAAGGCTTTAGATTACCTCTGATATGAGAACTACAGTATGTATCCTTTATATACCGTGCTGTAGCCACACCAAACTCTGCAAGTACAGAACACCATGTAAAAACAAATTGGTCATTATAGATGTTCTATTTTATCTTTTGCATATGAATATATTAATTTACTTTTGGAAATCAGAGATACATCTTCAAGATTATTAAATGAGAGAAACTTTCTTGGGTATAATTTAAGTTCGCTATCTCTGTGGAGCAGCCTGAGTACTGCTGTCTTATTTTTATGTCACTTTTAGTGTTGTACCTCATTCCTAATTACAAGATAAGATATTACCCAATTTAGTAATACAGACTCTTGTATATGATGTGTGCTTTTTCTAACAGTATTTTTCATTCAATTTAAGAACACTGTACACCGTCGATACCCATATACTTCCAATTTGTTTTCCAGAATTGCTTATAACTGTTTTATATTCCACTATTATCTTGAATGTGAAAGAGTCTAATAGCCAAATTAAATCGCTTTTTTTAACATCTTTATTGGAGTATAATTGCTTTACATTGTTGTGTTAGTTTCTGCTGTAGAAAAAAGGGAATCAGCTATATGTATACATATATCCCCATATCCCCTCTCTCTTGCATCTCCCTCCCACACTCCCAATCCCACCCCTCTAGGTGGTCTCAAAGCACCGAGCTGATCTCCCTGTGCTCTGAGACTGCTTCCCACTAGCTATCTATTTTACATTTGGTAGTGTATATATGTCAATGCCACTCTCTCACTTCCGCCCAGCTTACGCTTCCCCCTCCCCATGTCCTCAAGTCCATTCTCTACATCTGTGTCTTTATTCCTGTCCTGCCCCTAGGTTCTTCAGAACCATTTTTTTTTGTTTTTTTAGATTCCATATATATGTGTTACCATACAGTATTTGTTTTTCTCTTTTGACTTACTTCACTCTGTATGACAGACTATAAGTCCATCCACCTCACTACAAAAAACTCAATTTTGTTTCTTTAGATGGCTGAGTAATATTCCATTGTATATAAGTGCCTCATCTTCTTTATCCATTCATCTGTCGATGGACACTTAGGTTGCTTCCATGTCCTGGTTATTGTAAATAGAGCTGCAATGAATATTGTGGTACATGAATCTTTTTTAATTATGGTTTTCTCTGAGTATATGCCCAGTAGAGAATTGCTGGATCATATGGTATTTCTATTTTTAGTTTTTGACGGAACCTCCATACTGTTCTCCATAGTGGCTGTATCAATTTACATTCCCACCAACAGTGCAAAAGGGTTCCCTTTTCTCCACACCTTCTCCAGCATTTATTGTTCGTAGATTTTTGATGATGGCCACTCTGACTGGTGTGAGGTGATACCTCATTGTAGTTTTGATTTGCATTTCTCTGATGATTGGTGATGTTGAGCATACTTTCATGTGTTTGTTGGCAATCTGTATATCTTCTTTGGAGAAATGTCTATTTAGGTCTTCTGCTCATTTTTGGATTGGGTTGTTTTCTTGATATTGAGCTGCGTGAGCTGCTTGTATGTTTTGGAGATTAATCCTTTGTCAGTTGCTTCGTTTGCAAATATTTTCTCCCATTCTGAGGGTTTTATTTTCGTTTATGATTTCTTTGCTGCACAAAAGCTTTTAAATTTCATTAGATCCCATTTCTTTATTTCTGTTTTTATTTTCATTTCTCTAAGAGGTGGGTCAAAAAAGATCTTGTTGTGATTTATGTCATAGAGGGTTCTGCCTATGTTTTCCTTTAAGAGTTTTATAGTGTCTGGACTTACATTTAAGTCTGATCCATTTTGAGTTTATTTTTGTGTATGGTGTTAGGGAGTGTTCTAATTTCATACTTTTACTCATAGAGGGTTCTGCCTATGTTTTCCTTTAAGAGTTTTATAGTGTCTGGACTTACATTTAAGTCTGATCCATTTTGAGTTTATTTTTGTGTATGGTGTTAGGGACTGTTCTAATTTCATTCTTTTACCTGTAGCTGTACAGTTTTCCCAGTACCACTATTTGAAGAGACTGTCTTTTCTCCATTGTATATTCTTGCCTCCTTTATTAAAAATAAGGTGACCATATGTGCATGGGTTTATCTTCGGGCTTTCTATCCTGTTCCATTGATATATGTTTCTGTCTTTGTACTAGTACCATACTCTCTTGATTACTGTAGCTTTGTAGTATAGTCTGAAGTCAGGGAGCCTGATTCCTCCAGCTTTGTTTTTCTTTCTCAAAATTGCTTTGGCTATTCAGGGTCTTTTGTGTTTCCATACAAATTGTGAAATTTTTTGTTCTAGTTCTGCGAAATATGCCATTGGTACTTTGATAGGTATTGCATTGAATCTGTAGATTGCTTCGGGTAGTAGAATCATTTTCACAATGTTGATTCTTCCTATCTAAGAACGTGGTATACCTTTCCATCTGCTTGTATCATTTTTAATTACTTCATCATTGTCTTATACTTTTCTGCCTACAGGTCTTTTGTCTCCTTAGGTAGGTTTATTCCTAGGTATTTATTCTTTTTGTTACAATGGTAAATGGGAGTGTTTCTTAATTTATCTTTCAGATTTTTCATCATTAGTGTATAGGAATGAAAGAGATTTCTATGCATTAATTTTTTATTCTGCTACATTACCAAATTCATTGATCAGCTCCAGTAATTTTCTGGTAGCATCTTTAGGATTGTCTGTGTATTTTATCATGTCATCTGAAAACAGTGAAAGTTTTGCTTCTTCTTTTCTGATTTGGATTCCTTTTATTTCTTTTTTGTCTCTGATTTCTGTGGTTAAAACTTCCAAAACTATGTTAAATAATAGTGGTGAGAGTGGGCAACTTTGTCCTGTTCCTGATCTTAGAAGAAATGGTTTCAGTTTTTCACCATTGATAATGGTGTTGGCTGTGGGTTTGTCATATATGGCTTTTATTGTGTGGTGGTAAGTTCCCTCTATGCCTACTTTCTGGGGAGATTTTATCATAAATAGGTGTTGAATTTTGTTGAAAGCTTTTCTGCATTTATTGAGATTATCATATGAGTTTTTCCCTTCAATTTTTTACTATGGTGTATCACATTGACTGAGTTGCGTATATTGAAGATTCCTTGAATTCCTGGGAGAAAACACACTTGATCATGGTGTATGATCCTTTTAATGGGCTCTTGGATTCTGTTGCTAGAATTTTGTTGAGGATTTTTCCATGTATGTTCATCAGTGATATTGGCCTGTAGTTTCCTTTTTTTGTGACATCTTTGTCTGGTTTTGGTATCAGGGTGGGTGATGGTGGCCTCGTAGAATAAGTTTGGGAGTGTTCCTCCCTCTGCTGTATTTTGGAAGAGTTTGAGAAGGATTAGTATTAGCTCTTCTGTAAATGTTTGATAGAATTCGCCTGTGAAGCCATCTGGTCCTGGGCTTTTATTTGTTGGATGATTTTTAATAACAGTTTCAACTTCAATGCTTGTGTTTGGTCTGTTTATATTTTCTATTTCTTCCTAGTTCAGTCTAGGAAGGTTGTGCTTTTCTAAGAATTTGTCCATTTCTTCCAGGTTGTCCATTTTATTGACATATAGTTGCTTGTATCAATCTGTCATGATCCTTTGTATTTCTGCAGTGTCAGTTTTCCTTCTCCTTTTTCATTTCAAATTATATTGATTTGAGTCTTCTCCCTTTTTTTCGATAAGTCTGGATAGTGGTTTATCAATTTTGTTTACTTCTCAAAGAAACATCATTTAGTTTTATTAATCTTAGTTATCATTTCCTTCATTTATTTCTGATCTGATCTATATGATTTCTTTCCTTCTGATAACTTTGGGGTTTTTTTATTGTTATTTCTCTAATTGCTTTAGGTGTAAATATAGGTTTTTTATTTGAGATTTTTTTTGTTGTTTCTTGAGGTAGGATTGTACTACTACTATCTTCTCTCTTAGAACTGCTTTTACTGCATCCCTTAGGTTTTGGGTCTTCGTGTTTTCATTGTCATTTGTTTCTAGGTATTTTTTTATTTCCTCTATGATTTCCTCAGTGATCTCTTGCTTATTTAGTACTGTATTATTTAGCCTCCGTGTGTTTGTATTTTTTACAGTTTTTTTTTCCTGTAATTGATATGTAGTCTCATAGCATTGTGGTTGTAAATGATACTTGATATGATTCCAGTTTTCTTAAATTCACCAAGGCTTGATTTGTTACCCAAGATATGATCTATCCTTGGGAATGTTCCATGAGCACTTGAAAAGAAATTGTATTCTGCTGTTTTTGGATGGAATGATCTCTAAATATCAATTAAGTCCATCTTGTTTAAAATGTAAAAGCTTGTGTTTTCTTATTTATTTTCATTTTGGTTGATCTCTCCATTGGTTAAAGTGGGGAGTTAAAGTTCTCTATTATGATTGTGTTTCTGTCATTTTCCCATTTTATGGTTGTTAGTATTTGCCTTATGTATTGAGGGGCTCCTATGTTCAGTGCATAAATATTTACAATTGTTATATCTTCTTCATGGATCGATCCCTTGATCATTATGTAGTGTCCTTCTTTGTCTCTTGTAATAGTCTTTATTTTAAAGTCTATTTTGTCTGATATGAGAATTGCTACTCCAGCTTTTTGATTTCCATTTGCATGGAATATTTTTTCCACCTCCTCACTTTCACTCTGTCTGTGTCCCTAGGTCTGAAGTGGGTCTCTTGTACACAGCACATATTAGGGTCTTGTTTCTGCATCCATTCACCAGTCTGTGTCTTTTGGTTCAAGCATTTAATCCATTTACATTTAAGGTAATTGTTGAAATGTATGCTCCTATTACCATTTTCTTAATTGTTTTGGGTTTGTTTTTGTAGGTCTTTTCCTTCTCTTGTGTTTCCTCCCTAGAGAAGTTCCTTTAACATTTGTTATAAAACTGGTTTCGTGGTGCTGAATTCTCTTAGCTTTTGCTTGTCTGTAAAGGTTTTAATTTCCCCATCGAATCTGAATGAGATCCTTGCTGTGTAGAGTAATCTTGGTTTTAGGTTTTTCCCTTTCATCACTTTGAATATTAGTCCCTTTCTTTTTCTCTTCTTCTTCTGGGACCCATATAATTGGAATGTTGGTGTGTCTAATGTTGTCCCAGATGTCTCTGAGACTGTCCTCAATTCTTTTCATTGTTTTTTCACTTTGAATATGTCTAGATACTCCCTTCTGGCTTGCAGAATTTCTAATGAATGATCAGCTGTTAACCTTATGGGGATTCCCTTGTATGTTATTTGTTGTCTGATTTGCGGTAGTTATTTCCACCATTTTATCTTCTAGGTCACTTATCCGTTCTTTTGCCTCAGTTATTCTGCTATTGATTCCTTCTAGAGAATTTTTAATTTCATTTATTGTGTTGTTCATCATTGTTTGTTTGCTCTGATTTCTTCTAGGTCCTTGTTGAACCTTTCTTGTATTTTCTCCATTCTTTTTCCAAGATTTTGGATCATGTTTACTATCATTACTCTGAATTCTTTTTCAGGTAGACTGCCTATTTCCTTTTCATTTGTTTCTTCTGTTGGGTTTTTTCCTTGCTGCTTCATCTGCTGCATATTTCTCTGTCTTCTCATTATGCTTAACTTACTGTTTTGGGGGTCTCCTTTTCGCAGTCTGCAGGTTCATAGTTCCTGTTGTTTTTGGTGTCTGCCCCTAATGGGTAACATTGATTCAGTGGCTTGTGTAGACTTCCTGGTGGAGGGAACTGGTGATTGTGTTCTGGTGGATGAGGCTGGATCTTGTCTTTCTGGTGGGAAAGACGGAGTCCGGTGGTGGTTTTTGGGGTGTCTGTGAACTTATTATGATTTTAGGCAGCCTCTCCGCTAATGAGTAAGATTGTGTTCCTTTCTTGCTAGTTGTTTGTCATGTGGTGTCCAGCACTGTAGTTTGCAGGCCATTTAGTGGAGCTGGGTCTTAGCATTGAGACGGAGATCTCTGGAAGAGCTCTCACCAATTGATATTACATGGAGCTGGGAGGTCTCTGTTGGTCCAATGTTCTGAACTTGGCTCTCCCACCTCCGATCCTCAGGCCTGACATCCTCCTGGAGCACCAAGAACCTTTTGGGAAATCTGAGGTCTTCTGCCAGCATTCAGTAGGTGTTCTGTAGGAGTTGTTCCACTTGGAGATGTATTTTTGATGTATTTGTGGGGATGAAGTTGATCTCCATGTCTTACTGCTCTGCCATCTTGCTATATCTTTTTTTTGTTTTTGTCAGGCTATAAGCCTTTGTCACTAATTTATATGAGTGAAGAAAATGTATAGTACATGTTATTGAAGTGGCCAGAGCCACTTAAGATACTAGTTACCACTGGCTTTCAATATTTGCTGGCACTTGGCTTTGGATAGAAAATTTATAGTTTTGTTTCTAGTATTTACTATTAAGCATGTAAATAGAGACCTCTAAGTCCACATTATTTTACATTATGCAAGCACCATTGAATGCTATTGGGGAACATAATGAATATACATATTTATAAAATTTGAGCTCCTTTTCTTAGAAATAAATAAATGAAGGCTATACATTTTAAGTGTTTCATAGTAGGCCTAGTCATGTATATGATACTCATTGAATACTTTTCAGAATAGACCTACTTAGAGCTGTCTCTTTTATAAATGCCTAAAGATTATGCATGTACAATTCAAAATTTATCTTAAGGATTCTAGATGGCCTTAATGGAAACTGGATGAGAAGACAAAGCTCCTTTTGCATAAAGAGTCACTATCAATTTCTAAATGGAAAGTACTAACCAGCCTTCTTAGACTCTTTGTCACGTATGATGTTGTGTTTGATGCCAACACATGGGGGAAATGTTTTAGGACCTAAGGGAATTGTCAAGAGAGGACTTCTGTTTTTAAATTGAAATCATGTTGATTTTTTATTTTATTTCTGCCTATTTACCTGGAAAACAAAGTTATTCCATAATAATATTAATGAACTTTTAGTTCAATTTTAAAGCTAAGATACTGGTAAATGTCTAAATTTCCAGACTCATGTGCCAGTGAGTTCTTGATAGCAACAGAAAATTGATCCTTGATAATATATTTAATATCAAGAAAATTTGCCATTTTGACCTATCAAGCCCAAGGAAAATTTTATCTCTAAACATGGAGATTGTATAAATTATAGGGATTATATTTCAGGAAAGAATAAATTACCAGTATTTCTAAAAGCAAAATGAAAAAGAAAAAAATACAGATCTGTAATAATCAATCTGTGAAAGGCAAGTTTTATTTTGACCACATGATGCCAGTGAATTCCTATTTAATGAGTTATCATCAAAAATTAAGCTCTCTGAAAACCATAATTCAAAAAGAGTCATGTACCAAAATGTTCATTGCAGCTCTATTTACGATAGCCAGGACATGGAAGCAACCTAAGTGTCCATCAACAGATGAATGGATAAAGAAGATGTGGTACATATATACAATGGAATATTACTCAGCCATAAAAAGAAACGAAATTGAGTTATTTGTAGTGAGGTGGATGGACCTGGAGTCTGTCAAACAGATTGAAGTGAGAAAGAGAAAAACAAATACCATATGCTAACACATATATATGGAATCTAAGAAAAAAAAATGTCATGAAGAGATTAGTGGTAGGACGGGAATAAAACACAGACCTACTAGAGCATGGACTTGAGGACATGGGGAGGGGAAAGGGTAAGCTGTGACGAAGTGAGAGAGTAGCAGGGACATATATGCACTACCAAATGTAAATTAGATAGCTAGTGGGAAGCTGCCGCATAGCACAGGGAGATCACCTCTGTGCTTTGTGACCATGAGAGGGGTGGGATAGGGAGGGTGGGAGGGAGGGAGACACAAGAGGGAAGAGATATGGGAACATATGTATATGTATAACTGATTCACTTTGTTGTAAAGGAGAAACTAACACACTATTGTAAAACAGTTATACTCCAATAAAGATGTTAAAAAAAAATTAAGCTCTCTGAGTCTGAGGAGTATAAAAATCTGAGATAAATGTCCATGTTTCATTTTTTATGTCTTAATAAGCTCAAGATGACACCTATTTGAGTAGAAAATGTAGGATCATGGCTTCCTTTTGAAATACCCAATAGTAATAACCTATTGAAGGAAATGGCATTTTTTCTTTTGTGTGTGTAATTTTTGTTGTGTTTGTAAAAGTCAAGTTGTATTTTTTTCTCATTATTTTTGCTCATATTTCACTCTTCTCTCTCTAGTAGTGTCCAGAATTCAACTTGTGAGATACCTGAGTGATGACAAGATTGTGAGATTCAAAGAGGTATCTCCAACTCTCAGTGATAAGCAAGACTCACATCAAAGGTTAAAGGAAAAGCACAGCCCCAACCTTTTTCCAGATCCAAACACTTTCATGGATAACAAGCATCACAGAAATGCCAGCCACAAAATGTCTGTCTGTAAGAGTCATTATACAGACGATAGATACCAACAGAGGTTTCAGAGTTCCGGGTCTCAAATGAATCCTATTCATATCCTAAGTGCTGAGGATTACACCTCTCAAGTTTTAACGCCTATCTGCCACTCCACATCCATGAGCCCTTGGTGTACTGTACGCCCTAAGACTCAAAGAAACAGCACATACACTTTGGACACTGGAGCTCAAGTATTTTCCAAATGTTTTGTAGAAATCAATAATTCTTTTCATAAGTGTCTTGTGAATTCTGATGATGATTCAGAACCCGACTGTCCTTTATATCTCCAAATTCCCTTGGATTCTAAATATCCTCTGAGCCCCAAATCTATTAGACACCACAAGACTTCTCAGAACAGCCCTTTAGCTCAATCCTTGGATCCTAAGCATCCTTTGGGCATCCACTACCCTCTACACTGGGAGGATTCTAAATATTCCTTGGGTTCAACTTCTTATTTACACTGTGAAAGTTGCTCAGCTCTCCAAAATCTCATAGGCTCTACTGTTACGCATAACTTTCCCATGAATCCTCAAAATATCATCAGCCACCATAGTACCCCTGGCCCAGACAATGTCATCAACGCCAGCAGCATTGCTGGTCTCGAAAGCAAGGGCAAGTTTAAACTTACTGCCAAATTTGAAAATGAGGTCAATCCTGACAATGAGACTAAACTGGTCAGTACTGGCAGTCTCAAAGATACGGCTGATGCCATAGGCAAGCCTCTTCTCAAAGATGAGACAGACTCTGAAGATGAGAAAGATCCTGAAGATGAAACAGACCCTGAAGATGAAAACAACACCAAAGATAAGAAAGATCCCAAAGATAAGTCTGACCCTGATGACACTGATCCAAAAGATAGCAATGCTGAAAATGATGCAGACACAAGGAATGGGTCCGATCCCAGTGGTGATGCTGACCCTACAAGTGGAGCTGATTCTAACAGTGATGGTAACTCTAACAATGGAACTGACTCCAGCAGTGAACCTGACTCTAACATTGATAATGCTACTAACAATGATGCTAACTCCAAATATAACACTGATTCTGAGGAGGAGAAGCACACCAACAATTCAGGAAGTTTCTCTGGCTTAGACATTGATGATCAGGTCTGTACTGATGACTCCAACAGTGGCACTAATCCCAACTACACCTCTAGTCTCCAAGATGGATCTGGCCTGGACTGCACTTCTGGTTCCAGCAATGGTGCTAGCCTCAGCACTGGTTCAAGCAGTAACATTGGCCTCAACAATGGACCTGGCCCCAACAACAATGGACCTGACCTCCAAAACAATGGCCCTGGACCCCAAAATATCAGACCAGGTCCCTTAAGCCCTGGACCCAGCAACAATGGCTCTGGCCCCGACATCACAGGCCTTGGCCCTAACAATAGCCCTGTCCCAAACAACAATAACCCTGGCCCCAACAATAATAGCCCTGGCCCCAATAATAATAACCCTGGCCTTGAAAAAGACCCTGATTCTAACTATAATGCCAGGCTTAGTAATGCTACTAGTCACAATAGTGCTTTCAGTCCTAACAAGGATGCTGACTCCATCTATGAAACAAAACCCATCAGTGCTGCTGGCCACAACTATGCAGTTATTTTGAACTGTGACTCAAACCTTGAATGTGTCCCAGGATTTAACCAGGCAGTAGGTTCTAACTTTGTAGTCAACCCCAACTATATTGCCAGAAATAGCTATGCTGCCAGACCCAGCTCTACAGCTAGCACTGTCAATGTAACTGACACCAGCAACACCACTGGTTGTACTGCTGCTAGTAGCCCTACTTATACTCCTGGCACCAACTGTGCCTCAGACAATAACCATGACCCCAGATTTACTCATGTCCTTGTCTCCAACTTTGTCATCAACACAAATTATGATGCCATAAATACTCATAATATTCATGATTTGACTAGTACCAGCAATGCTAATAATCTATCTGAGACTGAATTGGAAATTAATTTCAGTTCCTCTATTCCTAACAGTGTTTATAGTAACTCCCCAATTTTTGTTGCTGACACTAACTATATTTCCACTCCTGAAAAGTTGACCACCTCTAAATTTTCTGATCCATCTAAGCTTGATAGAAATTATACAGTTTTTGCTGATCATAAATTTGGTGACTACTTCAAAGACTATATTTGCTCCATGGACTCTGCCAGCTTTAAGCATGCCACTGAGTCCAAGGATGTCCTTGATGCCAAGGAATCTGGCTTTTTAAAAGATTTCCCTGAGGTTCAGAATCCCATTGGTATCAAGGATCCTGCCAGTTTAAACTTTCACTCCAATTCAAATATTTCACTCCCTAGTTTTGATATTATAGTAGAAGCTGAACCACCAGATGTTGTGAAGTTTGCCATACCATCAGGTGCTGTGAATCCATTTTTTAAGGTAAGTTTACATAAATGCAGATTTTAATTTTTCTACATTTCCTACAATTGAGTGTTACCTTATGGAACAAGATTAAAAATTCCTGTTTTTATTTACTTGGATATTCAAACCATGGAAGAAAGGAGACAAGGTGTCCAGTATTACTTCTCCTTTGACCCTGTACCCAGCAACATGGTTTTCCATTTGAAAGATCCAGCTGCTATAAAGCTGGCAAATGGCAAAATGGCCTGCACTGTGACTGGCTCATTTACCACTTTATCAAGGGTTGTATAACTCATAAATGTACCATCTAAACCAAGTAATGTTTTACCTACCTACTCTCACCTGTACATGGCCTGGTATTGGTTCTTTCCCTATATGTGCAGAGAGAGAATAAATTTAAATAAACCTTAAATACCACGGACCAAGACATTTTAAAACAACTATCTCTCGAAAATCCCATTTTATGAAGAAGGCTGTCAGAACTAGTCATGATATTTTAATCTCCCACTTAAATAAATGCAATTTAAATTACTTTGGTGACATGATATTGGGGATCAAAGAACCCCAAACCTTTGCTACTTTTGACTTAAAACTCACTTTATCTTATTTCTCCTGAAAACAAGTAGAACTATATTTTAATGAGTCTTTATCAAATGTTTCTTCTAGCACTCTGAATTGCATACACAAAGATTTCAGTCTGATAAACTGTTTTTAGTAGCAGCAAGTAATATTGCTTTTGATGAAACTTAACCAATATGTTGTCATTGAGACATAATTAAATTGGTATGTGTTGAATTTTAGCCCTTTTATACTTCATTAGACATGGCAAACAAATACACTTAATTTGGATTGTAGTGTCTATGTACATAAATGTGCAACTTGATATAATTGTTTTCTACTAGAATGTGTAAGTGAATATAATTGTATATTTAAAATAAGGCATAAATTCTTATAACCAAAATGAAAGTACAAAATTAGTATCTCCTTAACACTTTTACTTTAATAGAGGACAATTTTGTGATTTTTACCAAGAGACCACACCTCCCAGGAAAAAGTTGTAATTGCCTAGTATGTGTTTATAGCTTCTCTTTAGGTAAACGTTAGGGTAATGTTGACCAATGATAGGTAATAAAAATAATATTGTTCAGACACAAGACTTAACATTAGAAAAAAGAGATGTTTTCCCCAGTTGTTTTTCACAAATGAACTTTTGCAGTAGTATGAAAACATTTAAATATGTTTTATTTTATACCTTTGATGTTTAGTGAAAGGAAAACACGGTTATAAGTTTTAGTTTACTAGTTAAGGAATGTAGCTAACATTTTGCAGTTAAAATCATAGTATCTAAGAGCTATGTTTCTTAAGTTGGGTTATGTAAAACATGTTATGTTGGTTTGGGGTGAAAGCTATACGTAAAGTAGGGTGCTCCCCCACACCTTAGAAAAATCAAAGTTTTAAATAGAGTGTATTTGATTCCCCAAAAACTTACTAATAAAAAGTAGTTCTTAGACTTTTAATACACTATATCTTTTTTTTAACATCTTTATTGGAGTATAACTGTTTTACAAGTGTGTTAGTTTCTCCTTTACAACAAAGTGAATCAGTTATACATATACATATGTTCCCATATCTCTTCCCTCTTGCGTCACCCTCCCTCCCACCCTCCCTATCCCACCCCTCTAGGTGGTCACAAAGCACAGAGGTGATCTCCCTGTGCTATGCAGCAGATAATTTTTGCCTTGACCTGTCATTCATTTTAATTTGACAAAGCCACTCTTTGGGCCTCTCACTGTTGTGGCCTCTCCCGTTGCGGAGCACAGTCTCCGGACGCGCAGGCTCAGTGGCCATGGCTCACGGGCCCAGCTGCTCCGCGGCATGTGGGATCTTCCCGGACCGGGGCACAAACCTGTGTCCCCTGCATCGGCAGGCGAACTGTCAACCACTGCGCCACCAGGGAAGCCCCAATAGACTATATCTTAATAGACTATCATATAAATACTATGCTCTGGGTACATACATTCCAACCTTTTGACTATGACTAGATAATGGAAATATATGCAACCACTTTCTTTATTTTCACTGGAGATTAACAGACTTCACAATACATTCATTAATAGCTTGAGAAACTATGTATTTTGCACGCCTTCACTAACAAAGTATTTTTCTGGAAGAATGGATGATTTTCTTCCCTTAGAGTTTTGGTATTTCCACATGTCCCTGGTTTATTATATTCTTGTCCATATTTCCATCACAAACAATTATAATGGGGATAACAGAGGTGCTTTCCCCATTCAAACTATTTTAAAAGTGAGAGAAGCTCGCTTTAAAGGAAAAAAACTTTTTATCAACCATAAGTTAACCAAACAACCAACTCAATATCGGAAGATATAGTCAAGCCATTCATACCATCTTCATTCATCCCTTCATTAGGCTTTTAATAATTAAATAGTGCAGAATGCTTTGAAAATATACAGACTAAGTGAAACAACAGTTAGCGCCCTTTAAAGTGCTTGAAGCCTACTTTTCTTAACAGGAAAGCAATTGGATGTTTGAGGGTAGAAACTATATGAAGAAAAATAAAATGGCATCTCACTGAGTTTCCAGAATGTCTAGAAACATTCTGGATATTTAGATCACATGTCACCAATGTGTTAAAGTAGTTGGAAATATGTGTGTGTGTGGATTATTATTCTGGGTTGCACTTTTCAGAAATAACCAAAGTCGTAACTCCTGAAATTATCTTTCTTTTTGTGAAGATTACCATTGGCTTCAAAGGATAGTGGTGTTAGAATTATGTTACTCAGAGACTACAGTCATTTAATAAGTTATCTAGATGTTATTTACAATTCTGAAGAAATAATTTGATTCCATATAAAAGAGATACAATTAATAGTCTACCTTTCTTAAAGATAAACTGTGAAAATAACTTTGATTTATAAATAAAATTTGCTCAAGGATTTGATTTGCTTCAGTCCTTGACAGGTCCCAATGTATTTGAGAAGAATTGCCTTAAATCATTCAAAGAAGTGGCTAATTTATGGTAGATTTTTTAAAGAACAAAAATGATTTAGTAGTGATGCTGAAGAAAAACTTTCATATAGTACAATCTATTATAATGAGAGCTGTGTGAATATGGAGTTATATAGGCCTTCCTAGCAACAGATGCCTGAATGTACCAATCAAATGTGTTATGCTTTTTGCACCAAAGTTCTCTTAAATTAGTACCTCTAGTAATTGCTTCAAAAATTAACCAACAAAAATGCTTTTTTTTATAAGTATCTTGAGTATTTTAGGAAGTCTTGGTTCAGGAGAGGCTAAATTTTCAGTATAATGTCTTCAAAAGGAAAATTGGCTAAAGTGACCAAAATTTTCCATACTTTCAATTCAAAATGGTCCACTTAGTTTATAATTTCCTTCTATTTATATAGCCATGAGCATACATGAATAAGTTTAATCCTACTGCTTCATATTCATTGAAATAAATCTTATTTAAGCCACTCCTTTAGGCAGGTAAATATAATACCCACATACTCCAAATAATCAAATCTTGCCTAATAGTTTCTTAATTAAATATATTTACATATCTTGCCTAATAGATTCTTAATTAAATATATTTACATACAGATAAACTGTTTTACCATTCCTAGCTTCTTAGGAATATGCTGTATTTTGTTACAGTGGAAGACATGTTTTCTGGGGATTTTCAGTCTAAGATACAACAAAATCGTCTCCTACCCAAAGATACTGGCAACTTAATCAAGGTCTGTTAATTGTTAAGTTACTTTAATGAGGCCATGAGGCCATCTGTGCCCCAAACTTTTTCATAAAGTCACTCTTTTATATATCAATTTGATTTATATATCAATTTGATCATATTTCTTCATAATACTAAAGTGCTTCCATGGTGTCCTATTGCTGGATTCCTTGTCAGGTAGGATAGGGTACTGAAAGTGTTCAATTGTGATAGAGTGAACTGGGTTGGAATCTCCTTTTGGGATGAATTAGTAAAAGATCTCAAGCTGAATATAACAAAATAATATTGATCTAATCAACAATATTCCTTCTGCTAACAGTGTGACCTGTTGTTACCTGAATAATTTGGGAGAAAACTATTTCTTACCTGCTAAAGATCAAGGTCTTGGATTGAATCCAGTCTCCTCCCTTTATCTACACCATGTGTAGTTTTCTGAGCCAACCATAAACCTACAGTGACTTGGGTGAGCAATCCAAAGGAGAACCAGTTTCTTGAGCCCCAAGCTCAAAGTAAAGAGCACTTTGTTACTGCCCCTATTACAGAAAATCTTTGCCAATGACCTTCTTTCTGTAGGAATTTCAGAATCATATATTTTCCCTAAGGGCTCAAAGTTCTTTGGCCCAGAGCCCTCAAATGTAGCAACAGGATTAACGATGCATCATATCTAGGCATATAGATGAAACCTGACCAAATCAACTTGAGTCCAAATATTGGTAGAGATTAAATTGGGAGAACTTAAAGATAGTATGCCACTCAGCATCATAAATCTTAAATAATTGGCTAAAGAGGCTTTTTATTATCAGAAAGAAGATTTCACTAGAACTTTAAATTCCAGAAATGTTTGCTACAATGATACAAGTGTGGATATGCTGCATTTGACAACTGCAGGATCTGTGTAATCTGCAATGTTTTCCAGGTTTGAAAAAACTGAGGCAGTTGTGTATGAATTTATTCCATCTTCTACTTAGAGAGACAAGTAATAGACAACATTTTCCAAAGTTTTAAAGTCTAAGTTTGGATGCGTTGGATGTCAAAGACAATAAATGTGAAATGATTAAACAAACAAAGTATGAAACCTCTCATGAGTCATGTCAACCAATTCCCTTCTAAAGATACCTGGATTAAGTGGAATGTTTATAGGATAAAGACTGTTGATCCAGTGTAGTAGAGTTCCTCAATAAAATGAAGAGTGGGGATAAGAAGGCAGTGTAAGAAAGTAGTATTTTGGAGGTGAAAGCAAAGGAAATAATGTTATATGGAGAGAGAGGGATATTGTGGAATAATAAACATTGCTCCTAGTAATCCTTACTTTGTTTTATCACATCACTGGATCCCAATATGTTCCGGCTAGTCTAAATTCATTTGTAAAAGAAATATTTTTCTTTGTACTTTCTGACTTCCCCATATCTCATCACACACAAACACAACTGCGGACTTTTCAAAGTTGCAAATACGAAAAATATAAACATGTTATGTTAACAGACTCTCACTTATTCACTACTAGCTTCTCTTTTTCCCATTCTGAGGTCACTCTATCTCCCTAATCTTCTTGCTTCATTCAGAAATTAACCAAGCTATCAACTCTACTGCCTGGTTGCTGGCTCTGAAAGCTTGACCTCCTAATATATCCCCTATCACCTTTTTACCCTCTCACAGAAAGCCTACACAAACACACACACGCACACACACACACACACATACACACACACACCACAGATAACTTCCTCTGTTTTTGTGTTACTTTGGGGACCACAGCCACCTGAGTTTTTACAGTGATTTTAATAAGAAAATCATTTTTATTACAAACAACTGAATTATAAATGAATTTCTGAAATATAGCTTTTCATTTATAAGTTGGGAACAACCTATATTTGTTCACACTTGCTATTTTGGTAGTTCCTGAATAAAACTATGGCCAGTCAAGTAATAAGTGAAGTGGAAATAACAGGAGAAACCAGCACCAGCACTATTTTATTTCATCTCACAAATGCTATACCACCAATGGACACTGATCACAGCCAAGAAGCACATTTCATCCAACCTAACTACATATTGGTAGATAATGAGGCAAGCAAAGTTCCAGGCCCTCGAAAGACCATTTCTAGATAGCTTCAAAATGTTCTGAATCTGAAAAAAATTTACTAAGATTTGTTAACTGGGAGAATTTTAAGCATAAGTTCAGAAAAATCCAATTTTCAATATGATTGTTTTCACAGCTTTATACTACTCAAATGTAGTTTATAAATAGAATATATGATATAACAAAAGACTAGAGAGACATCATTATTGAAATTGGAAAATACATAAAATTTAAGGTAAATCTTCAGGCAGCTATTTAATAACCAACATTTAGTAACACTAATTATCTGAAATGCATTCTTGAGTTTTATATATATTAGTTTATTTAATCCTCTTAACAACCCTATGAAGTTACATAATTTTCCCTATTATCCCTATTTTACAGATGAGGAAACTGAAGCATTATTTAGTGAAGTAACTTTTTATGATCACACAGCTACCACATGAAAAAGAATCAGAGCCTATAATTAAAAATTTAGAGTTAATTTTATATATTTATATTTTAATAATATGTAATTAAAAGTATCAAGTATAGTAAACATTGTGTTAACCTAATATTAGCAGACCCCTAGGTTACAAAATGAGCATTACTGTGGTTCCATATTAGTATTTTAAGAGACAGTATTATGCCTGTGATTGTAAGGTCATCATAGTAGTTTCTTGGACATGGGTTTGAAGCTTTCAAGGGTCATGATACCCAATATTTCCTATTAAATAACCTACTTAAAGTAGTCTAAAGATAAAAATATATTTTTCCTTCATTATCACTTTTAACTCCCAAGTTTTTGTGTTTGTTTTTTCGTTTGTTTTTTATCCTATTGTTGCAGCTCAACCTCCAGACAGGTAGCAGAGAAAACCTTGGCCCTTGATTAATGAAACGAATACCTTGAGATGGAAAAGACAAAGGCACAGCCAAGAAGGTTTTGAGGATATGAGCAAATAACTTCAAAAACTGCAGAGTTCCATGAGCAGTGTTATTATATGTTCTTTCTCACATCCCCTTCTCATTACATTACCAGGATTTATTGTCCATTGGGGCCAACAATGTTGCTTCAAAATATACTGTGACAGTTGCCCCATTCATCTTTTTTGCTTCTGGCAAACTCTAGAATTAGGAAAATGTCCTTTCTAGGAACCATATACAAATATTTTATTTTGTTAATGACTCAAAAGTGCAGTCAGATTTTTCAACCAGAAATTCTCTCCATCTTTTGTGTAAGTTTCCGTCTCCAGAAGAAGATTATCTTAACTTTTGACAGATCTTATGACAGATGCTCTTAATATTGTAATGGCCACTCTAGATTTAATACCACCCATGATAAATCAATATTTTATTGTTAAAGTTGTTTTTTATTGTTATTATTTTATGTGTGTGGTAAACAAAATTAAAATAGTTGAGACTCAGAATCGTGCAGTGTTTGCTTAACTTGCTATTTATCCCATTCAACATTGTTAACCTAAGAAAACTGATAATATATGTCCTTTACCAAGAAGTTTTTGAGATGGATTAATTGGATGCAATGAGGATTTCTCTGGAGCTGCCAGAAAGCTACTCAGCAAATGGTATAAAGTTTTTATAGCTCATGGCAAGAGAGCTGAAAAATATAGTGAAATAACTAAAAGAAAACTGCATTTTTTTCCCTCTGCAGTTAGAGACATAAGCTAGGATGCCAGATGTACTTAAAAAAACAAACACCTCTTTGTGATTAACAATTATCAGATACATTTTGAGGACTACAGGACACATAGGCAGTCGAGCCATGCTGACGTACCAAATCTTTTTTTATAAAATCTCCACAATTTATCACCACTCTCTCTGTATGCCTTATTTTTTATTACTTAAGTCCAACCAGCTGCTCCAGCTAGATGAGTCTCACTTTTCCCCTACATTTTCTTGCTTGTATATACAGGCTCCATATTCTTTTTGGTACATTCCCTCAATTCAAGACCTACCTCACCCATGAAGCCTCAGACTTCTATAAACAATATCGATCCTTCCATTCCCAAGTTTCTGTTCTTGAGGTCAGCTGAGAAAGATCATAGTTCCTCAAAGATCAAAGATCATTTGGGGAACTACCCATAGTTTGCATGAATTATAGTCCATGGCACAACTGGGGGCTGATGGGAAATGAGATTGGAAAAATAAGTGGAAACTTTGTCACAGTAGGAAATTTAGACTTCATCCCAGAGGTCATAGGTAACCCTTAAAGGATTTTAAGTATGGTGGCAATGTGATCTAATTTCACTTTAGAGAAATAATCTGATGCTGGGGTAGAGGATGGATTTAAGGAGAAGGCATAGGGAAGGGAGAAAAAAGGACACCTGTGTGGTAGTCCAGACTAATTCAAAAGGGCTTGAAATAAAGCAGTAAGTAGTAAAAATGGATAAGAGAGGACACATTTGGGAGCTATTATAACAAAACAGCTGGAATTACTGGATTGTTTGACGTAAGAGGAAGTTTATTGTGAAGTTTACTATAACTTCCAGCTTTCCAATATGGGAAGATAGTGGTGCCATTAACCAAATTGGGAAATAGAGAAGAATGAGAGGGGGCAGGAGGTTCGGGGTGATATAAGATTGTGTCAAATTAAGATGGAGACTCATGAGTAACATTTGGGTGATGATATCCAAAATTCATCTAAGATAAACCCTGACCTTTAATATAGCCAAGATGTAGAAGGAATAAAAAACACACAATGTTAAGAATTCCTTGTATTTACATATAAGGTCAACAGTTGCATGAAGCATTATCACAATATTTAATCTTAACAATTACCATTTAAAGTCATCATCACATGTAGTAGTAGCCTCACTGTACATAAAAATATGGAAATAAAGGCTTAAAAATCAAATATGTTGTTCAAAGCTATAGATATAATAATTGGAAGAACTTGGAACTGGAACACTTGTATGGCAGTGATGGGTTCCAGAAAATAACCCATGGCTCAGAGAAAATGCTTGTAAAGGAAATTCTATTTATTTGATTTCCAGAGCTCTGACGTGTTTCTTTATGTTAAGTTAAAAACAAAAAACCTCAAGAAGAAAGTAATAAATTACATTTTTACATAAAACAATTACTATGGGTATAATTAATCTTTACAGATTACTGTGCTTTGTCTGAATAGTCATAAATTACCTCAAAAATAAATTTCCTTTGTTCTTCATTTTTTTATTGTGGTGAAATACACATAACATAAAAATTACCGTATTAATCATTTTAAGTGTATAGATTAGTGTATATATTTAAGTGTATACATTCACAACCATCGCTACCATCTACCTCCATAAAACTTTTCATCTTGTAAAACTGAAACTCTTACCCATTAAACAATAACTCCCATTCCCCTCTTCCCTAGCCCCTGACAACCACCTTCTACTTTCTATATTTATGATTTTGACTACCCTAAGTACCTCATATAGTGGAATGATACAGTATTTGTCTTTTTGTGACTGGCTTCTTTCACTTAGCATAATGTTCTCAAGGTTCATCCATGTTGCAGCATATTGCAGAATTTCCTCCCTTTCTAAGGCTGAAAAATATTTCATTGTATGTATACACCACATTTTCCTTATCCATTCATCACTTTAGTGAATAATGGTTCTATGAACATGGATCTACAAATATCTCTTTTAGATCCTGCTTTTATTTCTTTTGAGTATATACCCAGAAGCAGAATTGCTTCATTATATGGTAATTTCATTTTTAATTTTTTGAGGAACTCCTGTATTGTTTTCCACAGCATCTGTACCATTTTACATTACCACCAGTAGTGCACAAGGATTCCAATTTCTACACATTCTGGCCAACACTTGCTATATTCTGTTTGTTTTGTTTTGTTTTGTTTTGTTTTGGTAGGTGCCTCCCTGATGGGTGTGAGGTATCTAATTGTAGAGGTTTTTTTTTTACATCTTTATTGGAGTATAATTGCTTTACAACAGTGTGTTAATTTCTGCTTTATAACAAATTGAATCAGTTATACATATACATATGTCCCCATATCTCTTCCCTCTTGCGTCTCCCTCCCTCCCTCTGCGACTACTCTAGGTGTTCACATAGCAACGAATATTGCTTTACAACAGTGTGTTAATTTCTGCTTTATAACAAATTGAATCAGTTATACATATACATATGTCCCCATATCTCTTCCCTCTTGCGTCTCCCTCCTTCCCTCTAATTGTAGTTTTGATTTGCATTTCCCTAATGATTAGTGATACTGAGCATCTTTTCATGCACTTATTGGCCATTTTTTAATCTTCTTTGGAGAAATGTCTATTTAAGTCCATTGCCCAGTTTTGAACCAAGTTATTTGATTTTTGTTGTTGTTGAATATTAGGAGATCTCTACGTATTCTGAATATTATTCTCTTATCAGATACATGTTTTGCAAATATTTTCTCCCATTCTGTTGGTTTTCTTTTTGCTATGTTGATATTGCCTTTTGATGTAGTTTTTAAAAAATTTTTCATGAGATCCAATTTGTGTGTTTTTTTTCTTTTGTTGCCTGTGCTTTTGGTGTCATATCCAAGAAATCATGGCTAAATCAAATTTTGTGAAGATTTTACCCAGTTTTTTTTCTAAGAATTTTGTAGCTTTAGGTCTTACATTTAGGTCTTTGACCCATTTTGAATTAATTATTATATATGGTGTTAAGTAAGGGTCTAACTTCATTCTTTTGCATGTGGATATCTAATTTTCCCATCATCATTGCTTGAAAAGACAGTCTTTTCACCATTTAACAGTCTTGGCATCTTAGTCAAAAATTATTTGACCATGTATGTGAGAATTTATTTCTGGACTCTCTATTCTTTTCATTGGTCTATATGTCTGTCTTTATGCCAGGACTGCACTGTTTGATTACTGTCACTTTAGTTAGTTTTGAAATCAGGAATTGTGAATCCTCCAGCTTTGTTATTTTTCAAGATAATTTTAAACATCTGGAGACCCTTGACATTCTATGTAATTTTAGGATGGGTTTTCTATTTCTGCAAATAACATCATTGGGATTTTGAAAAAGATCGCATTGAATCTGTACATTACTTTGGGTAGTGTTGACGTCTTCAATATTCATTCTTCTAATCCATGAGCATGGGACATGTTTCCACTTATTTATGTCTTCTTTAATTTTTTCAGCAATGTTTTGTAGCTTTCATTGTACAAGTCTTTAACCTCCTTGGTTGAGTTGATTCCTAAGTATTTTATTCTTTTACATGCTGTTGTAAATAGAACTGGTTTCTTAAATTCTTTTTAAATTTATTCATTGTTAGTGTATAGAAATGCAACAGATTTTTGTGTTTTGACTTTATATCCTGCTACTTTGTTTATTAGTTCTAACAGGTTTTTTTTTGTGTGGAATCATTAGAGTTGTCTATGTATAAGGTCATATCACCTGTAAACCGAGATAATTTTACCTCTTCATTTCCAATCTGGGTGAGTTTTATTTCTTTTTCGTGTCTAATTTCCCTGTCTAGAACTTCCAGCATTGTGTTGAGTAGAAGTGATGATAGAGGACATCATTGCTTTGTTTCTGATCTTATAAGAAAAAATTTCAGTCTTTCACCATTCAGTATGATGTTCACTGGGGTTTTTCATACATGGCTTTTATTCTACTGAAGTAGTTTCCATATATTCCTGGTCTGTTGAGTGTTTTTTTATCATAAAAAGATGATAAATTTTGTCAAATGTTTTTTCAGGATCACTCGAGATGATCATTTGTTTTTTTTTTCTATCATTCTATTAATGTGGTATATTATATTGATCAATTTCATATGTTGAAATATCCTGAAACTCTATAAACAAATCACACTTGGTAATGGTGTTTAATTTTTAATATGCTGCTGAATTGAGTTTCCTAGTATTTTGTTGAAGATTTTGCATCAATGTACATAAGGGATATTTATCTGTGGTTTTCTTTTCTCATAGGGTTTTTTTTTCTGGTTTTCACATTAGGGTAATGTTAGCTTCATAGAATGAGTTAGGAAATGTTCCATACACTTCAATATTTTGAAAATGTTTGAGAAGAATTGACATTAGTTTTCCTTGAAAGTTTGGTAGAATTCACAAGTGAAGCCATCAGGTCCAAGGCTTTATTTTGTCACATTTTGATTATTGATTCTATCCACTTACTACTTATAGGTCTGTTCAGATTTCCTAAGTCTTCATGATTTATTCTTTTTTTAACATCTTTATTGGAGCATAATGGCTTTACAATGTTGTGTTAGTTTCTACTGTATAAAAAAGTGAATCTGTGATATGTATACATATATCATCATAACTCCTGGCTCTTGTTTCTCCCTCACACACTCCCTATCCCACCCCTCTAGGTGGTCACAAAGCACCGAGCTGATCTCCCTGTGCTGCATGGCAGCTTCCCACTAGCTATCTATTTTACATTTGGTAGTGTATATATGTCCATGCCCCACTCTCACTTCATCCCAGCTTATCCTTCACCCTCCCTGTGTCCTCAAGTTCATTTTCTATGTCTGAATCTTTATTCCTGTCCTGTCCCTAGGTTCTGCAGATTTTTTTTTTTTAGATTCCATATATATGTGTTAGCATACGGTATTAGTTTTTCTCCTTCTGACATACTTCACTCTGTACGACAGACTCTAGGTCCATCCACCTCACTAAATATAACTCAATTTCGTTTCTTTTTATTATGGCCGAGTAATATTCCATTGTATATATGTGTCACATCTTCTTTATCTATTCATATGTTGATGGACACTTAGTTTGCTTTCATGTCCTGGCTATTGTAAATAGAGCTGCAATGAACATTGTGGTACTTGACTCTTACTCTCACTTCATCCCAGCTTATCCTTCACCCTCCCTGTGTCCTCAAGTTCATTTTCTATGTCTGAATCTTTATTCCTGTCCTGTCCCTAGGTTCTGCAGAGCTTTTTTTTTTTTAGATTCCATATATATGTGTTAGCATACGGTATTAGTTTTTCTCCTTCTGACATACTTCACTCTGTACGACAGACTCTAGGTCCATCCACCTCACTAAATATAACTCAATTTCGTTTCTTTTTATTATGGCCGAGTAATATTCCATTGTATATATGTGTCACATCTTCTTTATCTATTCATATGTTGATGGACACTTAGTTTGCTTTCATGTCCTGGCTATTGTAAATAGAGCTGCAATGAACATTGTGGTACTTGACTCTTTTTGAACTATGGTTTTCTCAGAGTATATGCCCAGTAGTGGAATTGCTCCGTCGTATGGTAGTTATATTTTTAGTTTTTTAAGGAACCTCCGTACTGTTCTCCATAGTGACTGTATAAATTTACATTCCTACCAACAGTGCAAGAGGGTTCCCTTTTCTCCACACCCTCTCCACCATTTATTGTTTGTAGAATTTTGATGATGGCCATTATGATGGGTGTGAGGTGACACCTCATTATAGTTTTGATTTGCATTTCTCTAATGATTAGTGATGTTGGGCATCCTTTCTTGTGTTTGTTGGCAATCTGTATATATTCTTTAGAGAAATGTCGTTTAAGGTCTTTTGCCCATTTTTGGATTGGGTTCTTTGTTTTTCTGATATTGAGCTGCATGAGCTGCTTGTATATTCTGGAGATTACTCCTTGGTCAGTTGCTTCATTTGCAAATATTTCCCCCCATTCTGAGGATTCTCTTTTCATCTTGTTTATGGTTTCCTTTGCTGTGCAAAAGCTTTTAAGTTTCATTAGGTCCCATTTGTTTATTTTTGTTTTTCTTTCCATTTCTCGAGGAAGTTGGTCAAAAAGGATCTTGCTGTGATTTATGTCATAGAGTGTTCTGCCTATGTCTTCCTCTAAGAGTTTTATACTGTTTGGCCTTACATTTAGGTCTTTAATCCATTTTGAGTTTATTTTTGTGTATGCTGTTAGGGAGTGTTCTAATTTCATTCAATTACATATAGCTGTCCAGTTTTCACAGCACCACTTATTGAAGGGGCTGTCTTTTCTCCATTGTATATTTTGCCTCGTTTATCAAAAATAAGGTGACCTTATGTACGAGAGTTTATATCTGGGTTTTCCATCCTGTTCCATTGATCTATATTTCTGTTTTAGTGCCAGTACCATAATGTCTTGATGACTACAGCTTTGAAGTATAGTCTGAAGTCCAGGAGCCTGATTCCCCCAGCTCCGTTTTTCTTTCTCAAGATTGCTTTGGCTACTCGGGGTTTTTTGTGTTTCCATACAAATTGAGAAATTTTTTGTTCTACTTCTATAAAAAATGTCATTGGCAGTTTGATACGGATTGCACTGAATCTGTAGATTTCTTTGGGTAGTACAGTCATTTTCACAATGTAGATTCTTCCAATCCAAGAACATGGTATATCTCTCCATCTTTTTGCATCATCTTTAGTTCCTTTCATCAGTGTCTTATCGTTTTCTGCATACAGGTCTTTTGTCTCTTTAGGTCATTTTATTCCTAGGTATTTTATTATTTTTTTGCAATGGTAAGTGGGACTGTTTCCTTAATTCTCTTTCAGATATTTCATCATTAGTGTTTAGGACTGTCAGATATTTCTGTGCATTAATTTTGAATCCTGCTACTTTACCAAATTCATTGATTAGCTCTAGTAGTTTTCTGGTAGCATCCTTAGGATTCTCTATGTATAGTATCATGTCATCTGCAAACAGTGACAGCTTTACTTCTCCTTTTCCGATTTGGAATCATTTTATTTTTTTTTCTCTGATTTCTGTGGCTAATACTTCCAAAATTATGTTGAATAATAGTGGTGAGAGTGGACAACCTTGTCTTGTTCCTGATCTTAGTGGAAATGGTATCGGGTTTTTCACCATTTTGAATGATGTTGGCTATGGGTTTGTTATATATGGACTTTATTATGTTGAGGTAAGTTCCCTCTATGGTTACATTCTGCGGGGTTTTATCATAAATGTGTGTTGAATTTTGTCAAAAGCTTTTTCTGCCTCTATTGAGATGATCATATGGTTTTTATCCTTCAATTTGTTAATATGGTTTATCACGTTGATTGATTTGTGTATATTGAAGAATGCCTGCATTCCTGGGATAAACCCCACTTGATCATGGTGTATGATCCTTTTAATGTGCTGTTAGATTCTGTTTGCTGGTATTTTTTGAGGATTTTTCCATCTATGTTTATCAGTTTTATTGTCCTGTAGTGTTCTTTCTTTGTGATATCTTTGTCTGGTTTTGGTATCAGGGTGATTATGGCCTCGTAGAATGAGTTTGGGAGTGTTCTTCCCTCTGCTATATTTTGGAAGACTTTGAGACGGATAGGTGTTAGCTATTCTCTAACTGTTTGGTAGAATTCACCTGTGAACCCATGTGGTCCTGAGCTTTTGTTTGCTGGAAGATTTTTAATCACTGTTTCAATTTCAGTGCTTTTGATTGGACTGTTTATATTTTCTATTTCTTCCTGGTTCAGTTTTGGAAGGTTGTGCTTTTTTAAGAACTTGTCCATTTCTGCCAGCTTGTCCATGTTACTGGCATATTGTTGCTTATAGTAATCAGTCATGATCCTTTGTATTTCTGCAGTGTCAGTTTTTACTTCTCCTTTTTCATTTCTAATTCTGTTGATCTGAGTATCCTCCCATTTTTTCCTAATGAGTTTGGTTAATGGTTTATCAATTTTATTTATCTTGTCAAAGAACCAACTTTTAGATTTATTGATCTTTGCCCTTGTTTCCTTCATTTCTTTTTCATTTATTTCTGATCTGATCTTTATGATTTCTTTCCTTCTGCTAAATTTGGCGGGTTTTTTGCTCTTCTTTCTCTAATTGTTTTAGGTGTAAAGTTAGGTTGTTTATTTGAGTTGTTTCTTGTTTCTTGAGGTAAGATTGTATTGCTATAAACTTCCCTCTTAGAACTGCTTTTGCTGCATTTCATATGTTTTGGGCCATCGTGTTTTCATTGTCATTTGTTTCTAGGTATTTTTTTATTTCCTCTTTGATTTCTTCAGTGATCCCTTCGTTATTCAGTAGTGTATTGTTTAGCCTGCATGTGTTAGTATTTTTTACAGAATTTTTCCTGTAATTGATAACTAGTCTCATAGTGTTGTGGTCAGAAAAGATACTTGATATGATTTCAATTTTCTTAAATTTACCAAGGCATGATTTGTGACCCAGGATATGATCTATCTTGGAGAATGTTCCATGAGCACTTGAGAAGAAAGTGTATTCTCTTGTTTTTGGATGGAGTGTCCTATAAATATCAATTAAGTTCATCTTGTCTAATGTATCATTTAAAGCTTGTGTTTCCTTATTTATTTTCATTTTGGATGATCTTTCCATTAGTGAAAGTGAGGTATTGAAGCCCCCTACTATGATTGTGTAACTATTGATTTCCCCTTTTATTGCTGTTTGCATTTGCCTTATGTATTGAGGGGCTCCTATGTTGAGTGCATAAATATTTACAATTGTTATGTCTTTTTTTAGGATTGGTCCCTTGATCATTATATAGTGTCCTTCTTTGTCTCTTTTCATGTCTTTATTTTAATTCCATTTTTTCTGATATGAGAATTTCTACTCCAGCTTTCTTTTGACTTCCATTTGCATGGAATATCTTTTTCCATCCCCTCACTTTCATTCTGTATGTGTCCCTAGGTCTGAAGTGGGTGTCTTGTAGACAGCATATATATGGGTTTTGTTTTGTATCCATTCAGTGATTCTATGTCTTTTGGTTGGAACATTTAATCCATTTACATTTCATGTAGTTATCGATACATATGTTCCTATTACCACTTTCCTAATTGTTTTGTGTTTGTTATTGTAGGTCTTTTCTTTCTCTTTTGTTTCCTGCCCAGAGAAGTTCCTTTAGCATTTGTTGTAAAGCTGTTTTGGTGGTGTTGAATTCTCTTAGCTTTTGCTTGTCTGTAAAGTTTTCAATTTCTCTGTCAAATCTGAATGAGATCCTTGCTGGGTAGAGTAATCTTGGTTATAGGATTTTCCCTTTCATCATTTGAAATATGTCCTGCCACTCCCTTCTGGCTTGCAGAGTTTCTGCTGAAAGATCAGCTGTTAACCTTATGGGGATTCCCTTGTATGTTATTTGTTGCTTTTCCCTTGCTACTTTTAACATTTTTTCTTGTATTTCATTTTTGATTCAAATATTTTCTCATTCTCTTTCTTTTTCTCTTCTTCTTCTGGAACCCCTATAATTCAAATGTTGGTGCATTTAATGTTTTCCCAGAGGTCTCTGAGACTGTCCTCAGTTCTTTTTATTCTCTTTATTCTTTTTTCTTTAGTCTGCTCTGCAGTATATATTTCCACTATTTTATGTTCCAAGTCACTTATCCATTCTTCTCCCTCAGTTATTGTGCTATTTATTCCTTCAAGAGAATGTTTAATTTATTCTGTTGTTCATCATTGTTTGTTTGCTCTTTAGTTCTTCAAGGTCCTTGTTATGTTAATTTTATTTTCTCCATTCTATTTCCAAGATTTTGGATCATCTTGACTATCATTACACTGAATTCTTTTTCAGGTAGACTGCCTATTTCCTCTTCATTTGTTAGGTCTGGTGGGTTTTTACCTTGCTCCTTCATCTGCTGTGTCTTTTTCTGTCTTTTCATTTTGCTTATCTTCCTGTGTTTGGCATCTACTTTTCGCAGGCTGCAGTTTTGTTGTTCCCCTTGTTTTTTTGTCTGCCCCCAGTGACTCAGGTTGGTTCAGTCGGTTGTGTAGGCTTCCTGGTGGAGGGGAATAGTGCCTGTTTTCTGGTGGATGAGGCTGGATATTTTCTTTCTGGTGGGCTGGTCCATGTCCGGTGGTGTGTTTTGGGGTGTCTGTGACCTTATGATTTTAGGCCACCTCTCTGCTAATGGGTGGGATTTTGTTCCTGTCTTGCAATTTGTTTAGCATAGGGTGTCCAGCACTGTAACTTGCTAGTCATTGAGTGGATCTGGGTCTTAGCATTGAGATGGTGATCTCTGGGAGCACTTTTGCAGTTTGATATTACGTGGGAGGTGTCTGGCTGACCAATGTTCTGAACTCTGCTCTCCCACCTCAGGAGCACAGCCATGACACCCAGCTGGAACACCAAGACTCTGTCAGTCACATGGCTCAAAAAAAAAGGGAGAAAATAAGAAAGACAGAAAGAAAAAAATAAAATAAAAGTTATTAAAATAAAAAATAAAAATAATAATTATAAATAAGTAACAGTTAAAAAGTAATAAAGAAAAAAAACAAAAGAAAGAAAGAAAAAAGAGAGCAACCAAACCAAAAAACAAATCCACTAATGATAGCAAGCACTAAAATCTGCACTAAAACAAAAAACAGAAATGGACAGACAGAAAAAATGGTAAAAGCAAAGTTATACAGACAAAATCACAGTAAGAAACCTACACATACACACTCACAAAAAGAGAAGGAAAAATATATATATATATATATTAAAAATAAGGAGGAGAACAATCAAATCAATAAACAAATCTACCAATGATAATAAAGTCTAAATACTAAACTAAGATAGACATAAAACCAGAAACAAATTAGTTGCAGAAAGCAAACCCCAAGTCTATGGTTGCTCTCAAAATCCACTGCCTCAATTTTGAGACGATTCATTGTCTAGTCAGCTATTCCAGAAATGCAGGGTACATCAAGTTGATTGTGGAGATTTTATTAGCTGCTCTTGAGGCTGCTAGGAGAAATTTCCCTTTCTCTTCTTTGGTCACACAGCTCCTGGAGTTCAGCTTTGGATTTGGCCCCACCTCTGCATGTAGGTCGCCTGAGGGTGTCTGTTCTTAGCTCAGACAGGACGGAAGTAAAGGAGCAGCTGATTAGGGGGCCTGGCTCACTCAGGCTTGGGGGAGAGAGGGGTACAGAATGCAGGGCGAACCTGTGGCCCCAGAGATTGGTATGACATTGCAACAGCCTTAGGCCTGATGTGTGTTCTCCCAGGGAAGTTGTCCCTGGATCATGGTACCCTGGCAGTGGTGGGCTGCACAGGCTCCTGGGAGGGGAGGTATGGATAGTGATCTGTGCTTCCACACAGGCTTCTTGGTGGCTGCAGCAGCAGCCTTAACATTTCATGCCTGTCTCTGGTGTCCACACTGTTCGCCGCAGCTCGAGCCCATCTCTGGAGCTCATTTAGGCCGTGATCTGAATCCACTCTCCTTACGCACCCTGAAACAGTGTTCTCTTGCCTCTTTGGCAGTTCCAGACATTTTCCAGGATTCCCTCCTGGCTAGCTGTGGCACACTAGCCCTCTTCAGGCTGTGTTCACACAGCCAACCCCAGTCCTCTCCCTGGGATCTGACCTCCGAAACCAGAGCCCCAGCTCCCAGCACCCACCCACCCTGGCGGGTGAGCAGACAAGCCTCTCAGGCTGGTGAGTGCTGGTCGCCACTGATCCTCTGTGTGGGAATCTCTCCACTTTTCCCTCTGCACCCCTATTGCTGTGCTCTCCTCTGTGGCTCCAAAGCTTCTCCCACATCATGCCCGCCTCTGCCAGTGAAGGGGCTTCCTAATATGTGGAAACTTTTCCTCCTTCACAGCTCCCTCCCAGAGGTGCAGGTCCCATCCCTATTCTTTTGTCTTTTTTTTTGTTTTTTTCTTTTGCCCCACCCAGGTACCTGGGGATTTTCTTGCCTTTTGGGAAGTCTGAGGTCTTCTGCCAGCATTCAGTAGGTGTTCTGTAGGAGTTGTTCCACATGTAGTTGTGTTTCTGATATATTTGTAGTGAGGAAGGTGATCTCCATGTCTTAGTCTTTTGCTATCTTGAATGTCTCTCTCATGATTTATTCTTGGTATGTATTGTGTTCCTAAGAATTTGTCTATTTCTTCTTGGTTATTCAGTTTGTTGGCATACAATTGCTCATAGTACTCTCTTATGATTCTTTGTCCATAGAATCAGTGGTAATGTCCTCAGTTTTGTTTCTGATTTTAGTAATTTGATTCTTCTCTTTTTTCTTAGTTAATCCAGTAAAAGTTTCTATCAATTTTGTTGATCTTCTCAAAGAACCAACTTTGATTTTATTGATTTTCTGTATTTTTCTATTCTCTATTTTTTAATCTCTGCTCTAGTTTTTATTATTTCATTTCTTCTTCTAGCTTTTAATTTAGTTTGTTCTTAATTTTCTAGTTCCCTTAGTTGTTGTAAACTTAGGTTTTCGATTTGAGATATTTCTCATTTTTTAATGTAAGCATATTTATAGCTATAAATTCCTCCCTTAGCACTAATTTTGCTGCATTCCATAAGGTTTGTTATGTTGTATTGTCATCTTCTGTGTTCTCTCAATATTTTAAAATTTCCATCATGATATCTTCTTTGACCCATTGGTTGCTTATAAGTGTGCTGTTTAATTTCCACAACTTTTTGAGTTTTCCAGTTTTACTTCTGCTACTCATTTCTAATTTCATCCCATTGTGCTCAGAGAAGATCCTTTGCATGATATCTACCTTTTAAAATCTATTGAGACCTAATTTGTGGCCTAACTTGTGGTCTCTTCTAGGAAATGTTCCATATGCATTTGAGAAGAATGTGTATGCTGTTGTTGTGTAGAGTGTTCTGCATATGTCTGTTAGATCTAGTTGGTTTATTGTGTTAAGTCTATTTTCTTACTTATCTTCTGTCTGGTTGTTCTATCCATTATTGAGAGTGGGTTATTGAATATTCCAACTACAATTTCTATTTATCCCTTTCTTCCTGTCAGTTTTTACTTCAAATATCTTGATGGTCTGTTATTAGGTGTGTAAATGTTGATAATTGTTATATCTTCTTTCTGTGTTGAACCTTTTATTAATATGTAATGTCCTTCTTTGTCTCTTGTAAACTTTTATTTAAACTATTTTATCTGATATTAGTATAGCCACCCCTGTTCCCTTCAGTTACTATTTGTATGGAATACTTTTTTCTATCTTTACACCTTCAATCTATTTGTGTCTTTGAATCTAAAATGGGTCTCTTGTAGACAGGATATAGTTGGAGCAAGTCTTTTTTAATCCATTCTATGAATCTCTGTCTTTTGATTGCAGAGTTTGATCCATTTACATGCAAGGTAATTACTGATAATAAGGGACTTACTTCTGTCATTTTGCTATTTGTTTTCTATATTTGTTTAATAGCTGTTTTGTCCCTCACTTTCTACATTCTTTTATTCTTTTGTGTCTAGTTGATTTTTTGTATTGAAACATTTAAATTCCTTTCTCATCTCCTTTTGTATATATTCTATAGCTATTTTCTTTGTGGTTGCTATGGCAATTACATCTAGCATCCTAAAGTTATAACACTCTTAATTTAAATTTATACCAGCTTAACTTCAATAACATACCAACACTGCTCCTTTAATAATGCTATCTCCACCTCTTTCAGTTGTTGGTGTTCCAAAATTACATCTTTGTTCATTGTGTACCCTAAAACTTAAACTAATAATTTAAAAATGCATTTAGTCTCTTAAACTGTGTAGAAAACAAAATTTGGAATTACAGGTCAAAGTTACAATACTAGCTTTTTGCCTAAAAATTGTGGGTTTTTTTAATATATTAGTCTCAATTTATGTAGAAAAAAAAGTAGAGTTATAAAATATTGCCACAGTAATGCTAGCTTTTATAATTGCCCATATTTTTACCTTTATTGAGATGTTTACTTCTTCATACTACTTTAAGTTTGTGCCTAGTGCCTTTTCATTTTACCCTACAGGACTCCCTTGACCATTTCTTGCTGGGCAGGTTTACTGGTAACAAACTCCCTCAGCTTTTGTTTATCTGGGAATGTCTTAATTTTCCCCTCACTTTTGAAGGACAATTTTGCCAGCTATAGATTCTTGTTTGAAAGGGTTTTTTTTTTCTTTTAACACTTTGAATATATCAGCTTACTGCCTTATGGCCTCCAAAGTTTCTGATGAGAAATCTGTTGCTAGTCTTATTGAAGATCCTTTGTATGTGATGAGTCACTACTTTCTTATTTGTTTCATGATTCTCTTTTTGTCTTTACTATTGAAATTTTGATTATAATATGTTTCAATATGTGTATCTTTGAGTGCATCTTACTTGGAGTTCGTTGAGGTTCTTGAATGTTTATATTCATCTCTTTCATCAAATTTGGAAATTTTTCAACCATTATTTCTTCAAATATTCTTTCTGTCCTTTTCTCTCGTGTTTTCTTCTCTTTCTGGGACTCCCACAATGTATATGTTGGTCCACTTGATGGTGTTCCACAGGTCCATTAAGCCCTGTTCACTTTTCTTTAATATTTTACATTCTGAGCCTCAGGCTTGGTAATTTCCATTGTCATATCTTCAAGTTAGCTAGTTATTATTTTCTTCCTGCTCAGATATGCCTCTGTATCCCTACAGTGAAATTTTTATTTCAGTTACTGTATTTTTCAGGTAAGGTTTTTGGGTCACTTTTTAGGTTTTCTATCTCTTTATAGATATTTCTATTTTGTTCATACATTGTTTTCTTGACCTTCTCCACATCTTCCTTCAGTTCTTTGAGTGTCTTTTCGATAGTTATTTTAAGGCCTTTGCCTAGTTTACCCACCATGAAGTTTTTTGGGGAGACAGTTTCTGTTGATTTTTTTTTCCTTTCAATGAGTCATACTTTCCTGTTTCTGTGTATGCTTTGTGATTTTTTTGTTGAAAAAATAGACATTTCAGTATAATGATTGTTGTATTTTGCTATTGTTTTTGTTTATTATTTTTGTTTTGGTAATTGTTGTAGGCCGTCTCTGTGTCAAAGATTAGCCTGAGGTATAAACTTAAGGATTTTTTTGGTCTTTTATGAGCTTGTGCCTTTCCCTGGGCATGTGTAGTCACTTTCTAATTTTCCCCACATAGTTGATTTTGTGTGTCCTTAAAGCCTGGTTCCTAAAAGGAAGAAAAGAGAAAAATGAAAGGGGGGGTGGGGAGGAAGGGCACCATCCCTTAAAATCCCCTGGAAGTCATTTTAGGCAGAAAGGGAGGGGCTTGCAACAATGAGAGAAATTGTGACAACAGTGGTCACCATCTATCTGTCTGCACCACTGTGATCAGAAGCAGCAATTAGAGATCAGATCACACATACGTAATACCTGGAGAACAGCATCTTTTTTGCCCACTTTGGCTTCCATAAGCTCTGTGCATGTTGTTCCAGGAAAGCATGCACTTCTGCTTGCCATGGTGCTGGGGGAGGATGGGTAGTTGCTAATGTGCTAAGAGCTAAAATTGACCAAAACTAGCCACAATTTCCTGTACTTCCCCTGGGGGTGTTGCAAGAGCTCCAAAATAGCTACATCACACAAATTCTGCCAGTGTAACTGTTTTCTAGGTGGGAAGACAGATACCTGGTGCTTCCTACTCTGCCATCTTCCCAGAATCCTACTCCAAAATAAAGTTCCTTTTAATGAATCTGTTTCAATAAGATATTTCTACACAGGATGTTTCCTGAAGTTTGTAGTAGCAAAGCACATGCAGAATATACAGACTTGTTTTAAAATACTCTCCATTGTTCAAAAAAAGTCTTAAAATTTACTTGACTTTGTCTTTCTGAAATTTTTTTTTCTTTGAAATGATCCAGGAAAGTTATCGATATCCAAGAAAAAAAACTATCTCCCATGGCTCTAGTAAACAGTCTTTTTGTTATCTGACACCTAATATTTGAAGACTTTTTATTCAAATACTTAGATATAGTATTGGCTTGATGAAATCCAAACAAAAATTGATATAAATCTTTTACTCAACTTAACATAAATGATATACTTAATATATGACTTTTTGCATCAGATACATTCTCTCCAATAGTCACCCCCATTACCCCTACTCAAATTTAAAGGAGCATTACTCCATTGTCTTCTACATCCATGGCAAAACCTAATAATTAACCTCCATTTGAAGAGAGTCAAGATGAACATCTTGAAACTGTTGGGGAAAATTACATCTTACACTTTGGAAACAAAGACATACATATTTTATTCCCAGTTCCATCACTTATTTGGGAAAATGTGTCTATATGAGCCTTAGATTACTTCTCAACAAAACTGGGATAAAAATGTTTACCTTATGGGGTTACCATAAGTAACAAGAGAATGTAAGTGAAGTGGCTACCCAAGTGCCTTGCATATAATAGGGCTTCAAATCATATTAGTTTTACACAAATGTTAAACTCTACAGTATTAATTATAAGTACAATAAGAGTTCACAAATGAGATCAGTATAAGCTGGGTAAAGAGATAAGCTTTAGTGTGAGTTTTAAGACAGTACAGTGAAAGAGCACTAGACTAGGCATAAAGCAATCTAACTTCTGGTGCAGACTGCAGACTGTAAAACAAATTAAATGCAGGCCTTTGGGCAAGTAAATGCACTTATCTGAGTCTCAGTATGATGAAGGGGCTGGAATAAATAAACTTAAAGGAGACATAGTTCTCGTATTCTATGATTCTATAGACACCTGGTTAGGGTGTGATTGAGCAGGCTTTTCTTTCCACAGAAAAGCAGGCAGTCTTAGCAAGGGCACAGGTAAGAGGTGGTGAGCACTGTAGGCATGGAGCAGTGAGGTGACAGATCTGACTATAACAGAGGAAATCAAAGGAGAATGCTAGCTGATGAAATAATGCTGTTAGGGCACAGCCAAATTATCTTTGACTATCAGGATGAGGAAATTGGTCTTGATCTAACAGACAGCAGAAAGTCAATGTATATTTATTGATTTGAGGTCTCTCTAATGAAACAGTATCAAGGGAGCATTATTCCAGGGGGATGAATTGAAGTGAAGAGAGATAATAGAAACATAGAAATAGTGGAGAAGCTGTTGTAATTTCAAAATCAAATTTTCATTTAAATAAAATAATTTAATAAACCAACACATCAATGGACATTTAACATATTCTTGTAGTTGCAAAAAGCTGTAACTTATACAGTCTTGTGAAAGCTTTAAATAGCTCAGTTTTAAGAAGTTTTGTTGACAGTGCTTAGGAAAGCATAGAGCTTTTCATATGTCACACATTTTATTAATTGTATTAACTTTACATGTTTTGGGCAATTTTCAGATGTGAAAACTACTTTTCTGTATGACTTCCTCAACAAATATTAAGTAACAATGCAGATTAGTGACTATTAGATTAGAGGCCATAATGAAAAGTTTTTATTATTTCTTCAGAAGTGACTCACAGAATATAAGAAAAAGCATGTGAATTACATATGTTGGATTGTTTCAAGATAAATCTAAATATAGCTATTTCAGAGCTGATATGCTTCTGTAATATTTTACTTGAGGCTGATTGAGGTTATATTAAGTTGTTACTCTTTTAAAATGACATATTGAAAATTATTGTTGCTTATTCTAGGAAGCTTTGGAAATCTGAGGCTGAAGGAATCCCACTGCTATTAAAGAAAAAAAAGCATGGGCCAAAATTCATTTTATGGGTAGTATCAGTAAATACTCACTCTTTGTGTTAAAATAAATAGATAAATACATAATATATGAGCTTGAGAAACAAATGATTTAATCTTTCTGGAACCTACTTTCTTTATCTTTAAAATTACGTTTTTCTAAATTATTGTTCAATATAATAGTCCACAATTTTAAAACACTATAATCCACCAAAAATAAGAATCTATCATGGGATCCTAATGTGTGTGGAAAAGTAAGGCAGTATAGCTCTTCTTATTCAAATGGAAATCCTGAGACATTTTACTTTTGTGAAAGAATTGTATGGGAATTTGAGGTGGGGTCAATGGAATACAAGACTCTGCAGATGAATCATCACACGGAAAAAATAGCTAAAAACTACTGGAGACATGGTGAAGTCAACCATGTAGTTGAGAGAAATTCCGTCAACATGGAAGAGAAAAATTGCAGACAGAGTAGGCTGGAAGAGAACATTAAAATCAGCATAGTCTTATTGTCAAAATTAGTAGTAAACTAAATATAAACTCTCATCAAAGCTGAACTACCCTTTATTTGTGTTCATTACCTACCGTTTCATAATAAGGGACAACTATGCTCAGTCTGCGCCTAATGAATCCATTATAGTTTTCATAAAAGTATTTTCTGAAAAGGGGTATATAAAAGAACAGAAGTCAAATATAAGGAAGAAATGGTACAAAGGGATGTAGATAGGGAAGATGATGCAGAGTTTACCAAAGAAAACATGAAGGGAAAGACCAACAGGCAAGCCTTTTACTCCTTCTTAAGAATTCACCAGCCCAGGGGCTTCCCTGGTGGCGCAGCGGTTGCGCGTCCGCCTGCCGGTGCGGGGGGGGCCGGGTTCGCGCCCCGGTCTGGGAGGATCCCGCGTGCCGTGGAGCGGCTGGGCCCGTGGGCCGTGGCCGCTGGGCCTGCGCGTCCGGAGTCTGTCCTCCGCGGCGGGAGAGGCCGCAGCGGAGGGAGGCCCGCATACCACAAAAAAAAAAAAAAAAAAAAATTCACCAGCCCAAATGGCCAGAGGTTAATGCCTTCATATACCTATAAATTACTCCAAGCCTCTGAATGACACCTTTACATTTAGTTCAGGATAGGTCATGCTAAATTCTCTGGTGGGAGGGTGGAGAGAAAGAAAGAGAGAATATAGATTTTAGCAATTATTTACAAAATGAATTTGTGTGGAGATTCTTGCTGTGAGTGTATAAATCAAAGACCCTTTACACCTTCACCAAAAGAAATATCAACATTCTACTTTTTTTAAACATATTTATTGGAGTATAATTTCTTTACAATGGTGTGTCAGTTTCTGCTTTACAACAAAGTGAATCAGTCATACATATACATATGTTCCCATATCTCCTCCCTCCCTCCCACCCTCCCTATCCCACCCCTCTAGGTGGTCACAAACCACCTAGCTGAACTCCCTGTGCTATGCGGCTGCTTCCCACTAGGTATCCACCCTACGTTTGGTAGTATATATAAGTCCATGCCACTCTCTCACTTCGTCACAGCTTACCCTTCCCTCTCCCCATATCCTCAAGTCCATGCTCTAGTAGGTCTGTCATGAACATTCTACTTTTGAGAGCAGATAATATACTGTCCCTTATTTTTACTAGATTTATCAGTTCAAGTTTCTTCAACATCTTCAAAATAATTCGTCTACTGAAAAGGTATTTTTTTCCTACTCCAAATCCTTTTCAATAGTGTATTGATTTCTTTTCAGCACTTGGACATATTTTCTCAGGAGAGAACTAAATCTGAGCAATCAACCTTACATTTTCCCATAAAAACCCACAGATCAGTTTGGAATATTCAAGATGAAAGAGATAAAAATTATTTTTGTCTTGAGTCTATAAATCAGTAAACAGTAGCAAAATTACCGGTGAAAACATTTAAAATCATCTAGGTTTCAGCATCAATCAACAGCGTTTATCTGAGTACTTGGTGTGCCTTCTTTCTGTTTAGGTCTGTGTCAAAGAAACATTATTATGTAATGATTAAGAGTATGGGCTCTGAAAACAGAATGAGTTCAAAACCGGTTCTACCTCGTACTATCTGTATGACTTTAAGCAAGTTACTTTTTATTTATGTGACTCATTTTTCTAATCTGCAAAGTGGGAATAATAATAACACCCACCTGTTGTATGGAATAAACATGGTAATACATGTAAGGAACTTAGAACAGTGTTTAGCACAGAATAAATATTCAATAAACGTTAGTTATCCTTCTATGTAAGGTGAAAAAAGAGGTAAAGCCATGGTCCCCACCCAAAGAAATGTAGTCTACTTAAAGAAATATGTCATTCATGAATAAAACCATTAGAAGATACAGAATATATATTCAGTACTCTTATTTTGGTACAAATATTATTAGAGGTATCAGTAGTCAAGGATAAGGAAGATAAATGTGAACTGGACTTTTCTCTAGACCTCATGGAGGGAATGAATAACAGTCTTTGAAAGTCTGGAGATGAATGGAAGATTATGATCTAGATGGGAAAATAGCATGGAAGGCAGAGTAGCAAGAATTAATAGAGCTTCTATTAAACAGATCAGATTGCCTTAAAAAAGAAGATACCTGATGACGTCACCAATAACAATGGCAGAGATAAAGGTAAGATCAAATTATGGAGAACTTTAAATGCCAGTCTAAGGGATTCATATTACTGTACCTTTTCACTTTAGGGATAACTATATTTGGTGTTGTAGTTATTTGTGCATATGGTTTATTTTCCTTCTTTGAGTGTAAGCTTCTGGATAGAAGGAACAATACTAATTTAATTTCTCTACCTCCCTTTTTCCCTCTTGCCCTGATCCACCATACACATATACACAACATATTGTCTGGTACTATGTCAAGTAGTAGTTGTTGAATATGCATTGAATGTATAAATGAATCAGTTAATTGATGCACATTTGATCCAGTGATCAATAGGGAGTCACTGGGTTTGGTTTTGGTTTTTGTTTTTATTAAGGCTATGGGTTGATGTAAGCACTGTTTTAGGAACATTTATCTCATGTTATTTTACAGGCTTGGTAGGAGAGAGTCTAAAAGCAGACAGACTAACTAGTAACTATATGTTTGCTATTTTTTAATATGCCCAGAATTCCTAGTGCACGTATTTGCATGAGCAAATGTGCAACAGTGGAAAACAGCAATTTTGTTTGGCCTTTCATTGGGATGAAGAATATAATGGTCTGTGCAGTATGGGATTTAAAACACTTAATACTCCCTTTACTGATAAGTAATAAGTTAATTTGAAATCAGTCAAGGCTCCCTGAGGAGCTTCTGAAAATACTGTTGTGATAGAGATAACATAAAGAAGTGCCTTTCATTTAAAACACTGCCCAACTAGGTTGGTTGCCAAAAATTTATTTCTTATATGACAGCAGTGTAAAGATGACTTCTTCTCCACTAGGCTTGAAAAGATTCAAAAGTTTTTTTCTCACTCAAGAAACCGCCAAGTTCAAGTCTCTTCTAAAATTGGTTAAATGTATTTTTAAATCCCTATTTCATGGATAAAGATACATAAAATAACTGTGTTATCGCCTCCCTCATCAAAACTTTTAGAACTGCCCTGGAGTCTCCTTACTACCAAGGGGATAGTTAGGGAAAGAGAAAAACACAGAACATTCTAGCATTTACAGGAACAAACTTGGGTATTGGCTCTAAAAGTGTCTCAAATTTCACCATATGGATTACTTATTTCCTGGCACATCTCTACAAAAGCTCTTCAACTGGGTAGTGTAACCAGCAGCTGGGATATGGGAGGCACCCCTCAAGTCATATGCACTGATTCCCAAAGAGGATTTAATGTGTTTATATCACCAGGAATCCACAGAACACTAAGCATGACCACACAGATCCACGGATACCCTAGAGTATGAAGTATAAAAAGATTTGAAACCTAATAACAGGCAATGAGTGTTGCATGGACATGGTCCCTATCCTTTAGTGAAAACAAACAAAAGTGTAAGGGAAAAATATTGACACAATTGATAATGATAGAACAATACTAACACAAATACCTTATCATTTTAGGGATGTGAAATAGCAAGAGGAGATCCATGTATAGATAACATAAGTCTAGAGAGCATGGTAAGCTTTTATCTGTTGATATCCTCAAAATTTTAGTAGAAGCTATAGATGTGAAATTGTCAAAACAATTCAGCTACCTATGTCACTAGTATCCTTCTCAGTGGTGAGACTCAATAACATCTGCTTCAACAAATAATAGAAGCCAATTTGTATCACTTAATAGACATGATTGTCAACTTGGAGAACATGTCACATGGGAGGCTTATTTCAACTGCATACACTCTCCCCTAGATTCTCATCTATCTCCCCTCTCCAGGAACTGCATAATGCTGCCTGCTCCCCTTACCCTCCAATAATTGCCCTAATGAGCCACTACTGTATTACTGTTTGGAATGAGTCCTCTCCATCTGATATATTGGGACAGAGGGAAACATGTTGAGAGCTACTACTTGATAGGAAAAGCTAAATAATAGAACCTTAATCCTAAATGTGTTTTGATTGAATTCTAAGTGGCCTGTCTCTACCAACTTATATCTGTTTATATTCAATTGCTTGATCAGAATCTTGAACTGTGAGAATGAGAATTATTTAAAGCCTGTTTTTTTTTACAACATCTCTTTGCTTTTAAGCACAAACCTAAGATTCCTTAACAACATATTGGACATATTTTTGCTAATAAGAAAGTACTTTCTTGCCTCCAGCCCCATCCAATATTCCCATTGTAAAAGGAAAAAGTAAGTTTCCACTTTTAGCCATTCATGAAAATTATGTGTTAAGCACAGCACACTAAACTCAAGAGTTAAGGCAAGGAAATGTTACTTCATTTATCATTAAAACAAGTGGGAAATACTAGAGATAAAAAAATGCGTGAGCTTCAAAATAAAGAGGATATTTTCTCAGACATGTTTTGGCCTCATGCAACAGATTCTAGGCCTCAATAGTAAAGATATTAGAAAACTAACCATATGTAAAGGAAAAATAATATTGAAAAGGTATGTTTCGTACTAGACTGCTAAACTAACAGAGAGATCTTTAAAGTATCAATACCATGAAAGAAACTTTCTTTATCTTGGTGAATAAGACAAGTGATACATAAATATAATCTCCTGTATTTAAGGTTGAGCTCTTTACTATGTTAAATAAATGGATTACCATGTGAAGTTCTCTCCTAATCACCCTACCTCTCAAAGTTTAAAATATGAAGAAGTTGTTTTTGTCTCTTTCTCTTAAAAATTCTGTTTGGCAAATATGGAAGTCAATCAAAATTCAGTGCCGCTAAATTGAAATTAATATGGATGACACCAAATAAAACCATCTTAATGCAAAAGATGGAAAGAATCAACTAGAATGTCCTAAAGAACTTTGCGTCTTTCAGGTAATGAAAGAAGCTGTAAAATCTACAAAGTTTTTGGTTTATACACGTCTACAAATTGCTCATTTTAAAAAGAATAATTTTATGTAGAAAAGTGTATATGTATGAGGGGTTGTCTATCACTGCAGGTGTAAGAGCTGATATCTATGTTATGCACATTCATATAGGAAAGCAAAGAATGCAAGGAAATATTAAAAAAATATCTAGACATAAAAACCCAAAAATTGTCACTAGCGTTTTGGAAGTATTTATTAAAAAAGTAATCTAAATTCTCAGAATTACACAATCACAAAGGTCCATATTCAATAATAAAAGCAAAAGTCTTCAAAATATTGTAAGATTAAAGACTGTAATTTCTAATCTCTGTAATCACTCTAATTAACTAGCTTCAGTAATTCTACTTAATTACTAGAGAGCTAGTAAATAGAGCTATCTTTAGAATTCTACAGAAAGATGCTTTCTAAAGCTAAATTGTATCTTGTGCCAGTCCTAATCAAGACTAGAATTTTTTTTTTTTGGCATGGCCATTTTGCTTACCTTTTTAAACACCTTCCTCTGAACTCCTAGATGCTCTGTGGTTTTCACGTTGCCCTATAGTTAACCAGGTGTTATTCAGACCCTCCCTTTCCACAGTGACTGTGTCTTTTTCCCCTCCACCAAAGGTGACTAACATATATCACATTCATTTAATTCACTGTTCTCTGCTAGGGAATTAATACTCTAACACAGTGGTTATCAAACTTTGGCATGCATTGGAAGAAGTCTGGGATGAGGCCGGGAATTTTCCTTTCTAAAAAAATTGCCAGATGATGCTGATGCTGTTCGTCTGGAAGCAACATTTTGAGAATCACTACTAATCCTTGCTAATAAATTCTCCCTTTTAAGTAAAGTATTGGTATTATCCTAAACATGTCTCTAATAGTAAAATTAAAACACATTGGCAAGTTAACAAAGAGAATCGTGCATACGAAGCAAGACTTTCCATACCCTTCAAATCATATCCTGTGATGTGTTGTCCTATTCTGCCTTCATAACAAGCTAATCAAAACTAAAATTGTGTATATTGAAAAATAAATAATTACACCTGAAAACTGTGGTCCCTTTTGGGTGGCTATTGCTGAGAGATTAAGAAATCCAGAGAGATCTTGATATTTAGGTTGTATATTTGAAATAAAATTCCAAAGAGCTTATAATATTGAATACTTACTGTATCAAGAGCTCTGAAATTAAGATCCACAGAGAGAGGAGTGAGGAAGGGGAAAGAATTAGGTAAACAGTGTTTGTAAGGAAGACACTAACATTGGTGTGCAGAATGGATGGGAAAGATCTGTAATGGGTAATTACAGATTACATCAACACGTAGGCTACTGGACTACAGTATCTAGGAGGAGCTAATGAGAACCTAGACAAGAATATCAATGGATTAAGCTGCTTGGTGAATTTGTGATGACAAATGTCTTCAGAAAGGGAGGTTAGCTTAGACCTGCATGTTGAGGGAATGGGTGTGAATGTTCAGTAAAATGCCAAATACCACTTGACTAGTGATATTTATTGTTTTGTGTTTGAATATGTATTATTACTCAAGGCTCATTTATCTTTGAAATCAGAAGCAATGTGGCAAGTGAAATGTTACCTTATCAGCCAGCCAAAAGTTATTAAACAGCCATCATCATAGGCTCAGAAATAGAAAAAAAAACTAGACACAGCATTAACCTCATGGAATTCAATGTCCAGTGAGGAAATTTGGATCTCAGTCAGATGGAAGAGAAAAATTTCTCTTCCTTCAAAGTATTTCCATGGTAGTCACTATCTATCTTAATAGACCAGGGAGTGACTGATGAAAACTCACCATTGGGCATTTCACCAGAGCTACTTTTTTCACCTCCCAATTGTACTATTAAATTCTCCCACTGGGATCGGGAGAGAAGATGGCGGAAGAGTAAGACGCGGAGATCACCTTCCTCCCCACAAATACATCTACACGTGGAACTGCTCCTATAGAACATCCACTGAACGCTGGCAGAAGACCTCCGACCTCCCAAAAGGCAAGAAACACCCCACGTACCTGGGTAGGGCAAAAGAGAAAAGAATAAACAGAGACAAAAGAATAGGGATGGGACCCGCACCAGTGGGAGGGAGCTGTGAAGGAGGAAAGGTTTCCACACACTAGAAACCCCTTCGGTGGCAGAGACTGCAGGTGGCGGACGGGGGAGCTTCGGAGCCACGGAGGTGAGCACAGTAACAGGGTGCGGAGGGCAAAGCAGAGAGATTCCCGCAAAGGACCGGTGCTGACCAGCACTCACCAGCCTGAGAGGCTTGTGTGATCACCCACCTGGAAGGGCGGGGGCTGGGAGCTGAGGCTCCAGCTTCGGTCGGAAGCCAGGAGAGGACTGGAGTTGGCAGCGTGAACACAGACTGAAGGGGTTAGTGCACCACGGCTAGCCGGGAGGGAGTCCTGGAGAAGTTTGGACCTGCCGAAGAGGCAAGAGACCTTTTCTTCCCTCTTTGCATCCTGGGGCACGGGGAGAGGGGATTAAGTGTGCCGCATAAAGGAGCTCCAGAGACGGGTGTGGAGCTCCCGTAGAGACAAGAGACTTTTTCTTGCCTCTTTGTTTCCTGGTGCGAGAGGAGAGGGGGATTAATTGTGTCGCATAAAGGAGCTCCAGAAACGGGCGCGAGCCGCGGCTGTCAGCGCCGACAACAGAGACGGGTGTGGATCGCTAGGGCTGCTGCTGCCACCTCCAAGAAGCCTGTGTGCGAGCAGAGAACACTCTCCACACCGCCCCTCCAGGGAGCCTGTGCAGCCCGCCATTGCCGGGGTCCCGGGATCCAGGGACATCTCCCCTGGGAGAACGTGCGGTGCGCCTCGGGCTGGTGCAGCGTCACGCTGGCCTCTGCCACCGCAGGCTCGCCCCGCATCTAAGCCTCTCCCGTCCCATGGCCTGAGTGAGCCAGAGCCCCCGAATCAGCTGCTCTTTAACCCCATCCTGTCTGAGTGATGAGCAGACGCCCTTGGACGACCTACACGCAGAGGCGGGGCCAAGTCCAAAGCTGAGCCCCAGGAGCTGTGCGAACAAAGAGGAGAGGGAGAGGTCTCTCCCAGCAGCCTCAGAAGCAGCGGATTAAAGCTCCACAATCAGTGTGAGGTGCTCTGCATCTGTGGAATACCTGAATAGACAGCGAATCATCCTAAATTGAGGAGGTGGACTTTGGCCCAAGTTGAGGAGGAGGACTTTGAGAGCAAGATATATTATTTTTTCCCCCTTTTTCTCTTTTTGTGAGTGGGTATGTGTGTGCTTCTGTGTGAGATTTTGCCTGTATAGCTTTGCTTTCACCATTTATACTAGGGTTCCGACCAAACCGGTTTTTTTTTTGTTTGTTTTTTTGTTTTTTTTAATAAAATTTTTCTTCTTAATAATTATTTTTTATTTTAATAACTTTATTTTATCCTACTTTATTTTATCTTCTTTCTTTCTTTCTTTCTTTCTTCCTTTCTTACTCTCTTCTCTCCTTTCTTCCTTCCTTTCTTGCTGTCTTTCTTTCCTTCCTTCCTCCCTTCCTTCCTCTCTTCCTTCCTTTCTTCCTTCCTTTCTTGCTTCCTTCCTTCCTTTCTTCCTTTCTTCCTTCCTTCCTTTCTTTCTTTCCTTTCCATTTTTTCTCCCTTTTATCCTGAGCCATGTGGATTAAAGGCTCTTGGTGCCCAGCCAGGAGTGAGGGCTGTGCCTCTGAGGTGGGAGAACCAACTTCAGAACACTAATCAACAAGAGAACTCCCAGCTCCACGTAATATCAAAAGGCGAAAATATCCCAGAGATTTCCGTCTCAACACCAAGACCCAGCTTCACTCAATGAGCAGCAACCAACAGTGCTGGACACACTATGCCCAACAAATAGCAAGACAGGAAAACAGCCCCATCCATTAGCAGAGAGGATGCATAAAATCATAATAAGGCTACCGACATCCCAAAACACATGACCAGACGTGGACCTGCACACCAGAAAGACAAGATCTAGCTTCAACCACCAGAACATAGGCACTAGTCCCCCCAACCAGGAAACCTACTCAACCAATTAAACCAACCTTAGCCAATGGGGACAGACACTATAAACAAAGGGAACTATGAACCTGCAGCATGCTAAAGAAGACCCCAAACACAGTAAGCAAAATGAAAAGACAGAAAAACACACAGCACATGAAGGAGCAAGGTAAAAACCCACCAGACCTAACAAATGAAGAGAAAATAGGTAGTCTACTTGAAAAAGAATTCAGAATAATGATAGTAAAGATGATCCAAAATCTTGGAAATAGAATAGACAAAATGCAAGAAACATTTACCAAGGACCAAGAAGAAATAAATAGGAAGCAAGCAACAATGAGCAACACAATAAATGAAATTAAAAATACTATAGATGGGATCAATAGCAGAATAATGGAGACAGAAGAACGGATAAGTGACCTGGAAGATAAAATAGTGGAAGTAACTACTGCAGAGCAGAATAAAGAAAAAAGAATGAGAAGAACTGAAAATAGGCAGTCTACTTGAAAAAGAATTCAGAATAATGATAGTAAAGATGATCCAAAATCTTGGAAATAGAATAGACAAAATGCAAGAAACATTTACCAAGGACCAAGAAGAAATAAATAGGAAGCAAGCAACAATGAGCAACACAATAAATGAAATTAAAAATACTATAGATGGGATCAATAGCAGAATAATGGAGACAGAAGAACGGATAAGTGACCTGGAAGATAAAATAGTGGAAGTAACTACTGCAGAGCAGAATAAAGAAAAAAGAATGAGAAGAACTGAGGACAGTCTCAGAGACCACTGGGACAACATTAAACACACCAACTTTCAAATTATAGGGGTCCCAGAAGAAGAAGAGAAAAAGAAAGGGACTGAGAAAATATTTGAAGAGATTATAGTTGAAAACTTACCTAATATGGGAAAGGAAATAGTTAATTAAATCCAGGAAGCACAGGGAGTCCCATACAGGATAAATGCAAGGAGAAACACGCCAAGACACATATTAATCAAACTGTCAAAAATTGAATGCAAAGAAAACATATTAAAGGCAGAAGGGAGAAAAAACAAATAACACACAAGGGTATCCCCATAAGGTTAACAGCTGATCTTTCAGCAGAAACTCTGCAAGCCAGAAGGGAGTGGCAGGACATATTTAAAGTGATGAAGGAAAAAAACCTACAACCAAGATTACTCTACCCAGCAAGGATCTCATTCAGATTTGATGGAGAAATTAAAACCTTTACAGACAAGCAAAAGCTGAGAGAGTTCAGCACCACCAAACCAGCTTTACAACAAATGCTAAAGGAACTTCTCTAGGCAAGAAACACAAGAGAAGGAAAAGACCTACAAGAACAACCCGAAACAATTCAGTAAATGGTAATAGAACCATACATATCGATAATTACCTTAAATGTAAATGGATTAAATGCTCCCACCAAAAGACACAGACTGGCTGAATGGAAACAAAAACAAGACCCATATATATGCTGTCTACAAGAGACCCACTTCAGACCTAGGGACACATACAGACTGAAAGTGAGGGGATGGAAAAAGATATTCCATGCAAATGGAAATCAGAAGAAAGCTGGAGTAGCAATTCTCATATCAGACAAAATAGACTTTAAAATAAAAACTATTACAAGAGACAAAGAAGGACACTACATGATGATCAAGGGATCAATCCATGAAGAAGACAAAGCAATTGTAAATATTCATGTACCCAACATAGGAGCACCTCAGTACATAAGGCAAATACTAACAGCCGAAAAAGGGGAAATTGACAGTAGCACAATCATAGTAGGGGACTTTAACCCCCACTTTCACCAATGGACAGATCATCCAAAATGAAAATAAATAAGGAAACACAAGCTTTAGATGATACAATACAGAAGATGGACTTAATTGATATTTATAGGACATTCCATCCAAAAACAACAGAATACACTTTTTTTCTCAAGTGCTCAGGGAACATTCTCCAGGATAGATCATATCTTGGGTCACAAACACATTTTTCTCAAGTGCTCATGGAACATTCTCCAGGAGAGATCATATCTTGCATCACAAATCTAGCCTTGGTAAATTTAAGAAAATTGAAATAGTACCAAGTATCTTTTCTGACCACAGAGCTATGAGACTAGATATCAATTACAGGAAAAGATCTGTAAAAAATACAAACACATGGAGGCTAAATAATACACTACTTAATAATGAAGTGATCCCTGAAGAAATCAAAGAGGAAATAAAAAAATTCTTAGAAGCAAATGACAATGGAGACACGACGACCCAAAACTTATGGGATGCAGGAAAAGCAGTTCTAAGAGGGAAGTTTATAGCAATACAATCCTACTTAAAGAAACAGGAAACATCTCGAACAAACAACCTAACTTTGCACCTAAAGCAATTAGAGAAAGAAGAACAAAAATAACCCAAATTTAGCAGAAGGTAAGAATTCATAAAGATGAGATCAGAAATAAATGAAAAAGAAATGAAGGAAACAATAGCAAAGATCAATAAAACGAAAAGCTTGTTCTTTGAGAAGGTAAACAAAAGGGATAAACCATTAGCCAGACTCATCAGGAAAAAAAGGGAGAAGACTCAAATCAATAGAATTAGCAATGAAAAAGGAGATGTAACAATGGACAGTGCAGAAATATAAAAGATTATTAGAGATTACTACAAGCAACTGTATCCCAATGAAATGGACAACCTGGAAGAAATGGTCAAATTCTTAGAAATGCACACCTACCGAGACTGAACCAGGAAGAAATAGAAAATATGAACAGACCAATCACAAGCACTGAAATTGAAACTGTGATTAAAAATCTTCCAACAAACAAAAGCCCAGGACCAGATGGCTTCACAGGCGAATTCTATCAAACATTTAGAGAAGAGCTAACACCTATCTTTCTCAAACTCTTCCAATAGATAGCAGAGGGAGGAACACTCTGAAACTCATTCTATGAGGCCACCATAACCCTGATACCAAAACCAGACATAGACGTCACAAAGAAAGAAAACTACAGGCCAATATCACTGATGAACATAGAGGCAAAAATCCTCAACAAAATACTAGCCAGCAGAATCCAGCAGAACATTAAAAGGATCATACACCATGATCAGGTGGGGTTTATTCAAGGAATGCAAGGATTGTTCAAATTACACAAATCAATCAACTTGATACACCATATCAACACACTGAAGGAGAAAAACCATATGATCATCTCAATAGATGCAGAGAAAGCTTTTAACAAAATTCAGCACCCATTTATGAAAAAAAAACCCTGCAGAAAGTAGGCAGAGGGAACTTTCCTCAACATAATAAAGGCCATATATGACAAACCCACAGCCAGCATCATTCCCAATGGTGAAAAACTGAAACCATTTCCACTAAGATCAGGAACAAGACAAGGTTGCCCACTCTCACCACCCTTATTCAACATAGTTTTGGAAGTTCTAGCCACAGCAATCAGAGAAGAAAAAGAAATAAAA
>NC_041234.1:60782141-60789214 GCF_002837175.3 Physeter macrocephalus
AGACAGCCTCTTCAATAAGTGGTGCTAGGAAAACTGGAAAGGTACATGTAAAAGTATGAAATTAGAACACTCCCTAACACCATACACAAAAATGAACTCAAAATGGGTTAAATACCTGCATGTAATGTCAGACACTATCAAACTCTTAGAGGAAAACATACACAGGACACTCTGTGACATAAATCACAGCAAGATCCTTTTTGACTCACCTCCTAGAGAAATGGAAATAAAAACAAAAATAAACAAATGGGACCTAATGAAACTTAAAAGCTTTTGCACAGCAAAGGATACCATAAACAAGACGAAAAGTCAACCCTCAGAATGGGAGAAAATATTTTCAAATGAAGCAACTGACAAAGGATTAATCTCCAAAATTTATAATCAACTTTGCAGCTCATTAACAAAAACACAAACAACCCAATCCAAAAATGGGCTGAAGAAATAAATAGACATTTTTACAAAGAAGATATACAGATTACCAGCAAACACATTAAAGAATGCTCAACATCATTAATCATTAGAGATATGCAAATCAAAACTACAATGAGATACCATCTTGCACCGATCAGAATGGCCATGATCAAAAACTCTAGAAACAGGAAATGCTGGAGAGGGTGTGGAGAAAAGGGAACGCTCTTTCACTGCTGGTGGGAATATAAATTTATACAGCCACTATGGAGAACTGTATGGAGGTTCCTTAAAAAACTACAAATAGAACTACCATATGACACAGCAATCCCACTTGTGGGCATATACCGTGAGAAAACCATAATTCATAAAGAGTCATGTACCAAAACATTCATTGCAGCTCTATTTACAATAGCCAGGACATGGAAGCAACCTAAGTGTCCATCAACAGATGAATGGATAAAGAAGATGTGGCACATATATACAATGAAATATTACTCAGCCATGAAAATGAAAATGAGTTATAAGCAACCTAAGTGTCCATCAACAGATGAATGGATAAAGAAGATGTGACACATACATACAATGGAATATTACTCAGGCATAAAAAGAAATGAAACTGAGTTATTTGTAATGAGGTGGATAGACCTGGAGTCTGTCATACAGAGTGAAGTAAGTCAGAAGGAGAAAAACAAATACCATATGCTAACACATATATATGGACTCTAAGAAAAATAAATGTCATGAAGAGACTAGTGTACGGACGGGAATAAAACACTGACCTACTAGAGCATGGACTTGAGGATATGGGGAGGGGGAAGGGTAAGCTGTGACGAAGTGAGAGACCTACTAGAGCATGGACTTGAGGACATGGGGAGGGGGAAGGGTAAGCTGTGACGAAGTGAGAGACCTACTAGAGCATGGACTTGAGGACATGGGGAGGGGGAAGGGTAAGCTGTGACGAAGTGAGAGACCTACTAGAGCATGGACTTGGAACATATGTATATGTATAACTGATTCACTTTGTTGTAAAGCGGAAACTAACACATCATTGTAAAACAGTTATACTCCAATAAAGATGTTAAAAATAATAATAATAAAAATTACAAAAAGAAAAAAAAATTCTCCCACTGCCAGTTTTTCAGTACTAAAAATATTTATATTGTTTTAATTAATCCTTTACTTTAATTCATTTGTTATTTCAAATTAAATTATGAAGAAATAGATATTCCCTACATATGCTACACAGTGATGCTAACTATATGAAAGTACCTAATACTGTGTTAATTGGTCCTCTATTACTAAAACCTTTTAAATATGTACAATCATCATTTTTGTTCATTTTACTCTAATCAGGAAAACTGCAAAGTTCTAGTACTTTCAACTGTCAACTTATTTTCAACATCTATTTACATAATTGATCATTTTAATTGTTATTTTTAAATGCCTTAAAATTTTGGAGATGGGAAAAGCTACAATAGATAGTTTTAACTGTTTTCCCATGACAGTAATTTAGTTATTCATTAATAAAGCCATTTCTGACTTTGAATTACTATTCTTATTTGACCTCACTGTATCTTTCAAGCAATATAGCTTAAACCACTACAAAAATGCTAGCATGAGGGTATAATGTTTTGAGAAACCAGATTGTGAGGCAAAACATAGAAAATGTGTTTACTGTTCATCACATAAAATTTCCTATGTTTAAACTACTTGGTAGGAATAAATGAGGAGTTTTACAAGCTGCCAGTATATTAAATAATTTTAATAGAAGATAAACTTGTGAAATATAGTACTAGAAGAAAATAAAAAAGGAAGGATGGGTTTCCACATGCTAGTATTTGAATTCATTGATTACTACTTAAAGAATTTCCATGTAGTACATAGAATTTTCTGAAGATCTCCATATTCTCTTTACTTGTATTTTTTAGTCCCTGCAAATGAATTTTTTTCTCATTATAGTAATTTTTAATGAGTAGCAAACAGTTCCAATTGACATTATCTTCTAAGTCAGGAATCCTCCTCATTCTCCTACTCCTCCCCCCTTTTGGATTAGTGTTTGCTGGCTTGAAGTTAGAAGCATCTATTCTTCCCCTATTCAAAATTAGGGATGCATTCATAGAGCATGTTACCCATAACACTATGGATGTGGGGCATTTTTCACACTGGGAAAGGTTAGGCTCATTAACAATAAAGTATAGAGATTACTATTAATTTACAGGATTCTTAATACTAGGTGTAAATTAAGTACCATAACTCCCAGTAGTAGATTTTTTTTCTTAAGGAAGCAGAAAAGAGTGTGTCTGATAAAATGGGTGTGGCGAGGTAAATTATTTCAATTCTATTATGCTGATTCCTGAATTCAGAGAAATTAGGAATAAATATTCACAGCTAAACTGTAGCCCTCATAGCTGCTGATAATAAAGCTAACCAATTAATTAATATCACACTGGATTAACTTTATACTATGTGTCAGGTACTATATTTAGCACTTTGTATACATCTCATTTCAATTTTACATTATAAATAGAAATTGCTGCACTCAAATAAATGTTGCCTTAAGATTCATTTTTTAAAAATACCAACAGCTAAAAATACTCTAAGAACATGAAAATATTACATTCTAATTTTTTATAGAATCTTGGAAAACTTCTCAAGAATGTTAAATTCTTTTCTTATTCGCTTTAAAATTTTTCTTCCTAGTTCGTATCACAGGCTAAATGCTAATCATAAAGTTGACCCTCAGATTAATATATAATGCAAGTCTTTAAAGCTCATATTTTCTAGATGTTTTTCCCTTCCCTGAGCCTCGGCCTATATGTTGGTGAGCAAATACCATGTAAAGAAAATGTAATGAGGATATAAAAGAGGAAGATAGTATTGTCAAGACAGCAGACTTAAATTTACATATACACACATACCCCTACCTGATCAAAATGCTAGTTTCAAACTCATATATTAAGGGAGTTAAAGATTACGTTACAAACTGACAATATGTTATATGTAAATCTCTATATTTTAATTAATTTATATATTAATTCTCTATATTAAATTTTTTAATCCTTATAACAAAAAATTGTTTTCATTATTATTCCCATTTTATAGTTTCCATGACTGATGCTAAAAGAAGTTAAATGCCTTGCTAGTTATTAAGGCATGGAATCAGTTTCCAAATTGCAGCTATGTATTTCTCTGTCTCTTGCACTTTGCTACTACATCAATCAGTGAATACACAGGTGTTATTTGTTCACTCACAGCAGGTTTGTCTGGAGGTTTGGGGTCAAAGGGGGATGTTCTACCTGTTTTGTATATGTCCTCCAAGATACCAGCTGATGCACTCACAAGTTTCTTCACAAATTGTGGCAGAATTCGCCAGGTGGAAGTGACCTGCCTTGTCTCTTGCTCTTTTTACCATGCATCTTGTCGTGTATAAACTTTAATTCCTTTTCTGGTTCATGGTCATAGCTAATTATAATTATCACAGAACGAGGTCTTGAAATGAGAATGTTTCATCCAATATCATGTGGAATGTAAAACAGCGTGACTGAATGCAATTTTCAATTTTTCACTGTTGACCTTAATAAATTCAAAAAATCAGCAGATAAGAATAAAATTCATCTAGCATTTTATTGTGAATAAATTATAAGACAAACAGCAATTAAGTAGATGGAGTGATATAAAATTCAATTGTCACCTTTAACAATTCCCATTCAGGATTTCTGGACTCCTACACTAAATATTTTGACTTGCATTCAAGAGATTTTTTTCTTCTAGCATGCTAAAGGGTTCTTTTTGAAAGTGATTTTTTATTTCTTTTCTACAAAGAACATAAAGGAAGACTTTATAGTAAGGTCCTAATAAAGCCAGAATTGTACGTGTTATTTAGGAGTTTACTGGCTTAGTCTTATTGTTAATAATATAATAAGGTGATTTTTAAAATACTTTACAGTTTATAAAGTACTTTCATTTCATTTCAAATATTTTATTTAATCTTCAAAATTATTCTGAAAATTGGCTAATATTATTTCACTAATAGCTCAGGGAATTGAGACTCAGAGGAATTTAATGACTTAACCAAATTTAGAGAGCTAGTAAATAGCAAATCTTTCAGCTCTACAGAAAGAGCACTCTAGGTGAGGCTTGTTCTTCACTATACCATGCTGTCTGTGCATCTTACTGAGTTTCCATATCTTATGTGAAACTTACAGGTCAAGAATCTGTTTCTAATAATGTTTTCAAACCGGTGGTCCTTATACTCTAATGTGCATAAGAATCCCTATGGAGTTTTCTAAAATTGCATATTCTCAATCCCTACTCCTGCTTCTCAAAAATTCTGACTCAGAGTTTGAACCAAAGATGCAGGTGGCCCACAGTCCACAGTTTGATAAACATTAGCATGGAGAATATTATTGGTGAGTCTCTTCGTCTAGTTTCAGTATTCCTCTCTCTGCTCTACTCTACTCCCTTGTTAAAGAAAATGCACCATGGCTTTGGGACAACTACAAGAAAGCACATGCTCAATTTTGTTTTGTTTTGTTTTGCTTCGTTTTCCAAAGACTGTTTCATTTTTTACTGCTTACTATCAAGCCTGGGTAGAATAATTTGAAAATTGAAAACCTCCATTATACCTGGAAACTAGAAATTAATCTTATTTATGAGATTTTCCATTTTTGGCACACCCAGAAATGAACCAAGAGCATTCCATAAAGAGACATTGGCACTGGATATATTATGCAAATCTATCATTAGAAATATAAATTTGCTGAGAAATTGGCACGCGAAATAAACAAAAACTTCTCAGCTAGTTATGCCTTCTAAAATATCTGAGTGAGTGACATGTAGGGAATGCCTCTCATAATTTGTCACACGTGTAAAATTTTGACCTATGAATTGTTCATACTTTCAGTAAGCATCTAAGTTTGCCAAAGGACATCAGTTCCATCTTTGCCATGGACCTGCAAAATTTATTTAGACTAGATTTCTTTTTACTTTTCTTTTCTCTGTAGACATTTCTTACTCCATATTATAAACATAGGTCTTTAATAGTATTATGAGAGTCATTTTAATGCAATAACTTTCAAATCTTTTTGGTACACCAATATTTCAGCAGCTGCCATGTCATCACTAATGTTTTATTAGTCAACACTGTCTCCCTCACCACTCATTAGTTAGATTTGTGAAACTATTTTACATCACAGTTGCCCACTCAAGGTTTTGATCAGGTCCATTTTCTTAAAAGGTATTCATTCACAGAATTAGTTTGTGATCATTACTCTGAGACAAATCTTCAATGCAGTTTCTGTGTTGTTATTTAAACATTGCTGTATTCCTAGCTGACCACAAGTAGGGTTTAGTTATTTGAATATGTTAGTTGCTGACAGAATTTGAAAATATACCATTCATTTACCTTTTTAAATATATAGCCTTACAGTTTATGTATAATGGCCTCCTATTTTTCAAACTGTCCCTTAGGTTCATAAGAAAACAAACAGTTCTCATGAATAAGATTTAACGATAGTATTTTCTCACAAACTTGATCTCCAAGAACAGGGATGCAGTATGTTGTAGTGTACAGAGCAGTAGATTAAGAGGTGAGATGTATTTTAATCTTGTCTTGTTTCCTGACAAGCAGCATGACTTTAGAAAGATTGCACTTCCACTCTCTGGGCATTAGTTTCCTCCAAAGCAGGGAAAGAGGGATACTTCTGAAAGTTCTTTCTAGGTTCCACAAAAATGCTTTCAAATGAAAAAAAATGGAAGGGAGACCACCACTTTAGATAGGTTAGTCAGGAAAGATCTCTTTGATGTGGTGACTTTTGAGACTGAAAGAACATAAGGAGCAAATTATGGGCTTATCTGGGACAAGCACATTCCTGACAGGACTAAAATTGTGTGAATTTATGATGACCTCCAAAATTTTAGTCCGTCCAATTAATAATAAATGTATGTTATCAACATATACTTTCTGACTTGATATTCTATACCTTCTTACACATTTCGATTTAGACCCAGTGCAAGATGACATCCACTCTCTAATTTGAAATGTCACCTTCAAAAAATCCATAAATGAAAGCAAATATCATTGCATGGTAATTATAAGATGATTTGCTGGTTCAAAAGTGTATGTCTATATTAACTAGCAACTTCTTTTTTTTTTTTTTTTTTTTTTTGTGGTACGTGGGCCTCTCACTGTTGTGGCCTCTCCCATTGCGGAGCACAGGCTCCGGACGCGCAGGCCCAGCGGCCATGGCTCACGGGCCCAGCCACTCTGCGGCATGTGGGATCTTCCCGGATCGGGGCACGAACCCGTGTCCCCTGCATCGGCAGGCGGATTCTCAACCACTGCGCCACCAGGGAAGCCCTAACTAGCAACTTCTTAAAGGAAAAAAAAGTGTATGGCAACATTATCAACACAGCATATTTAGGCAGTAGCCTATATCAAAAGATAGAGGAATGAACATTGTGGTACATGTCTCCTTTGGAATTATGGTTTTCTCAGGGTATATACCCAGTAGCAGTATTGCTGGGTCATATGTTAGTTCTATTTTTAGTTTTTTAAGGAACCTCCATACTGTTCTCCATAGTGGTTGTATCAATTTACATTCCCACCAACAGTGCAGGAGGGTTCCCTTTTCACCACACCCTTTCCAGCATTGATTGTTTGT
>NC_041234.1:60789325-60805197 GCF_002837175.3 Physeter macrocephalus
CATTTCTCTAATGATTAATGATGTTGAGCATCCTTTCATGTGTTTGTTGGCAATCTGTATATCTTCTGTGGATAAATTTCTATTTAGGTCTTCTGCCCATTTTTGGACTGGGTTGTTTGTTTTTTTTGATATTGAGCTGCTCAAGCTGTTTGTAAATTTTGGAGATTAATCCCTTGTCAGCTGCTTCATTTGCAGATGTTTTCTCCTATTCTGAGGGTTTTCTTTTCATCATGTTTATGGTTTCCTTTGCTGTGTAAAAGCTTTTAAGTTTCATTAGGTCCCATTTGTTTATTTTTGTTTTTATTTTCATTACTCTAGGAGGTAGATCAAAGAAGATCTTGCTGTGGTTTATGTCAAAGAGTGTTTTTCCTATGTTTTCCTCTAAGGGTTTTATAGTGTCTGGTCTTACATTTAAGAATTAAACCATTTTGAGTTTATTTTTGTGTATGGTGCTAGGGAGTGTTCTAATTTCATTCTTTTACATGTAGCTGTCCAGTTTTCCCAGCACCACTTATTGAAGAGGCTGTCTTTTCTCCATTGTATATTCTTGCCTCCTTTATCAAAGATAAGGTGACCATATGTGTGTGGGTTTATCTCTGGGCTTTCTATCCTGTACCATTGATCTATATTTCTGTTTTTGTACAAGTACCATACTGTCTTGATTGCTGTAGCTTTGTAGTATAGTTTGAAGTCAGGGAGCCTGATTCCTCCAGCTCCATTTTTCTTTCTCAAGATTGCTTTGGCTATTCGGGGTGTTTTGTGTTTCCATACGAATTATAACATTTTTTGTTCTAATTCTGTGAAGAATGCCATTAGTAGTTTGATAAGGATTGTATTGAATCTGTAGATTGCTTTGGGTAGTACAGTCACTTTCACAATATTTATTCTTCCAATCCAAGAACATGGTATATTTCTCTATCTGTTTATGTCATCTTTGATTTCTTTCATCAGTGTTTTATAGTTTTCTAGTACAAGTTTTTTGCCTCCTTAGGTAGGTTTATCCCTAGGTATTTTATCTTTTTTGTTGTGATGGTAAATGGGATTGTTTCCTTAATTTCTCTTTCTGATTTTTCGTTGTTAGTATATTGGAATGCCAGATGAATGGATAAAGAAGATGTGGCACATATATACAATGGAATATTACTCAGCCTTAAAAAGAAATGAAACTTAGTTATTTGTAGTGAGGTGGATGGACCTAGAGTCTGTCATACAGAGTGAAGTAAGTCAGAAAGAGAAAAACAAATACTGTATGCTAACGCAAATATATGGAATTTTTTTAAAATGGTACTGATGAACCTAGTGGCAGGGCAGGAATAAAGACATAGACATAGAGAATGGACTTGAGGACATAGGGATGAGGGGGAAGCTGGGGCAACGTGAGAGTAGCATTGACATATATTCACTACCAAATGTAAAATAGATAGCTAGTGGGAAGCAGCAGCATAGCTGAGCATATCAGCTCAGTACTTTGCGACCACCTAGAGGGGTGGGATAGGGAGTGTGGGAGGGAGGCTCAAGAGGGAAGGTATCTGGAGATATTTTTATGCACATGGCTGATTCACTTTGTTATACAACAGAAACTAACACAGTATTGTGAAGCAATTATACTCTAATAAAGATGTATTAAAATAAGATAGAGGAGAGGTAGTATGTATGTCATTATCAGTCAATGAATGCCATAATCCCAAACTTTTTGTTTTTGGCAGTAAAATTTCAGGGAAAAGAATATATGATAATCTTGCACTCATAAAACCAATGTTCTCCAATTTTCAATTTGTTCCTACATAAATGTCTATTTCATAGTGCATATGAACCAAAACTAGAGGGAAAGAAAATTAAGTAGTCTGGTTCTTCATTTCTTGTTATTTAAATTCTTCATTTGAAATCTCTGAACATCCCTTTGGCAGAGGATGACAACATTTTCTCTCTAGTCCTTACAAAGCCAAGGTAAATTGTCATTCACATTATATGGAATCAGTGTTTTCCACAAAGAACTACTTTTAAAAAATATGAACAATTCTCTTTGACAGCCACATCTTTTCTTAGGCTAAAGGCATAAATTTTATTAATAAAAAACTCTTGAGACTTTCCTTTAAAACAGGAATGGAAACAGAAAGTGTCAATTTAATCATATTTAAGGCCACCATGGTGGTTATTGTGCTCATTGGCAATGTTGCTATAATAGCACAGAATATCTCTCACAGGAATTGTGTTCACATATTCTTTTTAGAGGCTGAAGAGGTAGTTGTTTCTCTTCATTGAAAACTATTATTAACACCACAGCAGAAACAATTAAGGAGAGTGATTATTTGTGCATATAGTGGAAAAACAAATCATTTTATGTAAAAAATTTTATATGGAAAATTTTCATATCATACAAAGATACACTGTCACTATGGATATTAACTGATCAAGATGATACCAGAGTCTAAGAAATGTATATTTACATATACTCATGTAGAAAAACCATAAGTGAAATTGTTGGTCTTAAACTCTGGCAAATATATAGATACATTTCCAATGAGAAAAGTAGTTTTCTTTAACTATGTACATAGTGTGTTGTTTTAGTTTTATGATTGCTTACATCATGTACAGCTCTAAAAGTTGCATGAATTTCAATTTAATATAAATTGATCAAAAGTACAGGACTACTATGAACATATTTTTCATCACTTATGATGACCTAAGATGTCATAGATTTTATGGAAATGTAGAATAATAAAAGATTTTAAAATATAAAATCCAGACTAGGAACATATTTAAAATAGTTATTAATTTAAAATTAATTATTAATTTAAAATAGGTATTAATAATAGGTGTTATCCACTTTTGCAACAAACTCATTTACAATGAGCGCCTGTTTATTATAAGCAAAGAGTTATGCAAGCCCTAACAGATACCCACGTATTTTTGTCACTGTTTAATATAATGAAATCCCAGTATGATTATTTCTCACTAATTCAGAGTCAAATAATTAGTAATTTAAGATCATTCAGACGTGAATTGAACTGAATGTTATCTTGACTTTATTCAAAAAGGGCAATTATTCTAAGTAAATTCATAGTGAAAACAATTGCAAGGGGAATAACCTACTTGAAAGAAAACCTTCCATGTTTGAAACTGTCAGTTACAAACAATCTGATTTTAAAATCTAACTAAAATTCCTCCTTAAAAATTGAGTAAAGTACTTCCCAAATGCCCTCTACATGACATAGCTTTATGTACATGGAAGCAAGATATAGAGAGGTATAGTAGAATAAGCACTGGACAGAGAGTAACAGATTTTAGTTTTTGTCATGGTATTGTCAGCAAGTCTTTGTGAACTCTTGGACAAGTGAATTTAGTTCAGGGTTCCTTATTTTTCTTCATCTGTAAAATGAGGGGTTTGTAAAATGTGATATTTCAAGGCCCCTTCCAGCACTAAATTTCTATGATCTAACAAATCTAATAAAGATACATTTATTGACCAAATTAAACAATTTGGACTTTTCACTAATTCATAATAATGTCCTGTAATTATTCTGAAGTAATTAGAGTATAAGAATAATAATATCAACAAGGTTTTGGTGTTTAGCATAATGGCATTTAACTCTTCACCACAAATATGAGCATGGACCACCTCTTCCGTCCCCACTGTCACCTGTTGCTGATGTTTCCTACTCATCATGTCTCATGCTTTCAGGGCTGCATTATTCCTTAACATTAGAGTTAGTGCTTTCCAATCTAACTGTTAGTAATGTGATAGCCTTGAAGAGTAATAAATAACTTCTAAGGATTTACACAACTGTCTTCCATTATTCTGCAAGAAAAATTACTACTATATTGCCTTTTCTTAACAAGATTAGTAGTTCAGTTTATGACTGAACTGACAAAATAGAACACATTAAAATATGAAACATTATGAATGTTAGTAAGTGAATAATAATAACACAACAGGGATAACATTACTGTAATCTATCTCCAGTATAGGAGATAATGGGAAGCACTCAGTTCATGAAAAAATTAAGTATTTAGTAAATTTTCCCTCTCATGTTTATTTTAACAACTCTCACTCCCTAGTTTGAATGGACTATTTCAAACTCAGCAGGGATTAATAGATTCCATTATGAAATGTGATTTCAGGACTGGGAATTTCCATTAAAATCAGGTGTTTAGCCATTATGAAGAGTTATGCAAACTTCCTTCATCATTTACCTTTTTAGTGGATGAGTGATTACATTTCCACATTTGTCGTAATTTTGAACTTATACTGTGAAAATGGACAATTTTGTACTTTTGGCTTAGTCATTTGTACCACACATTCTGTATCACTCCATTTTAAGACATGATATATTGCATCATATGATTAAAATTCTAGCAACAAATCACAAGTATAATATTGCTAATTGAGATCCATTAGTGAGTACTTCTTGATAAAGCATGTTACAAATGCTATTCATTTACAACTGACAGCCACTAGTCTGTGCTGACTGTGACTTTGATATTCTGATTGTGTGATTAGATTCCAGGAGCATTTTAATCTCAATATTTTCTGGTCTGCTGACTGTAGAAAATGGTGTTAAATATTTAGTTATTCTTGATAGGAACAGGCAAAGTAGTTAAATATGCATATAGATGTGGAAATACTTATGTAGCTTTTATTTGGCAGTAATTTATAGGAATAAAAAGAGGTCCTAGAAATTCACAGCAATGTTGTATGCAAAGAAGTATGTAGATAAAAATCACCTCCAAAGAAACCAGTCTTAAAATAAACTTATCCACAATGCATTCCTTTCTAATACAAGTAAAAATGAGATATGCATCCTAACTTGGGATGACTGTTTTCACTTTTGGTTTTATCAAGCCAATCTAGAATAATGATTAAGAATATGAACCCTGGAGTAAGACTGGTAAGATTTGAATCCTGACTCAATCACTTAACAGCTTGTGACTTTAGGCAAATTGCCTCACTATTCTGCCCTTATATTCCTTATGTAACATGAAGATAATAATAATATCTACTTCATAGGTGTACCATGAGGATAACATGTTTAAAGGACTTAGAATAGTAACAGGTCATAGCAACTGCTCAATACATATTATACATTATCTAGCTTTTATTCTCCATTTTTTCTCTCTTTACCCCAACAAAACTGAGAGGAAAATATATCTACCTTTCCTATACTTAGGATATTATACAAGGTTGATCTTGGACAAAATCATGAATTAAATAATCACCTTTGAGGAATTTTTGCTTCCAAGCACAATTGAGTAATAGGTACCAGACTATCCCTCCCACAATAAACAATTATAAAACTGGACAACACATTTGAAGCAACTGTTTTCAATCAGTGGCCAACAGGAAATACATGACGGTGATCCCTGAGAGAAGGGAGGCTTACAGGGTGAACCCATATTGACCCAGCTCTCTGCCTGGGGACAATTTCCTAACAGGATCACAGAGAGCTGGAGGTCACATTGAGCTGAGATGTCAGAGATCAGAGGCTGAAGCAGCTAAAGTGTCTGAAATCTGTGGGGAGGAATATTGAATAAGAAGGGAACTGTGCAGAAAGAGAACCCCAGGTTCTGTTTGGGGAGTGTCCCATTTGTTTGCGGTTATGACCTGGACTGTATATGTGTAGACTGAGACCACCTGAGGCTTGCCAGCTTCAGCAGACAAAGATTTTAATCTAGGTGTTTTAAATAAGCTAAAGGAAAATATGTGAGAAGAGAGTGATTCTGAGGTAGAAAAATCATTTGAAAAAATAAAGACTTCCCAAATTTGATGAAAAACACCAGCTTATGAAATCCAGGATGTGAAAGAAACCCCAAGTAAAGTAAGCACAAAGAAAGCAACATCTAGGCACATCATAGTCAAACTGATGAAGATCATGTGACTTACGAAAAAATCCTCATGTGTTTTTTCATAATAGCCATCTGGTGATGATACAATAAAAATCATAAGTCCATGATTGTAATGATCTCAAGTATATGAAGGCATATAAAGCAATCTATTATCTCCACAGTTAAGCAGGTATTCTGTGAATTACTGTGTGACTAAGTAATAACTGTCAAATTTTCAAATCAGGCAGTTACAAAAGAATACTCATTTAAATAGCCCATTGGTTAAGTGACTAAATGTGACCTCTGCAGATAAAGACACCACATAAATGCCTGATGTTCAAGCAGTATATTTCAATGTTGTTTGCAAAGTGTGATATCCCTGCAGTGGAGATTTAAATTTACATTTAATAAGTGGATCTCTTTAAAATACCATTAAAAGGTAGCAGGGTTTTTTCTTTGCCAGCATTCTTACTTGCTCTTTTTAGCCATGGATACTTTTTCCCAACTGTTGCAAGGAAAAGAAAGAAGCAGAAGGACAAACAGTCTCGAAATTTCCCTCTCCTTATTCTAGGTCTGGTGTTCAACACTCTTATTTTTCCTGTAGGCAATGAAAACTGCCAGAACTTATAAAAATCACGAGATTTGCTTAATTCAAATATAAATATATGTAAATATAAAAGGATTAGATTATAGAAATCAGTAAGATGCCATTTAATTTAGGTCTAGTTTCTAAATGCTTCAAATAATAAATGTTAACTATTTTTAATCTAACACAGATAATTTTGTTTTGCCAAAATTCCTTGCTCTTTGGTTAGATGTGATATGCAGGGAAACTATAACTGTAAATTATGATTGTTGCATTTGTTTTGTCTCATTCCATTCTCTTTCCTTTCCTTCTCTTCCCTTCACTTTTCTTCCCCTTCCCCTCCTGCTCCTCCTCTTTTCTCTCTCTCTCCTCTTTTTCCCTCCCTCCCTCCTTCCCTCCACACATACTTTTTCTTTCTGAGTGCTTTGAAAGCACATTGCAGACATCAACCCTGCATATGCAGACATTTAGTATATATTTTCTAAAGTCTAGGACATTTTTCTACTTAACCACAACATTATTATCACTCCCAAATGGATTTAACATTGATGAAATTTTCAAATGTATAGTCTATTTTCAACTTTTCACTTTTTCTCAAAAATTTCCTTCATATCTGTTTTTGTTTAAATCCAAGATCCAATCATGGAAACTTTGGTTGTTGGTATCTTTAGTCTCCTTTAATATGGAACCATCTCTCTGACTTTGTCTTTGATGACATTGACCTTCTCAAATAATCCAGACCATTTGCTTTGTAAGATATCCCACAGTCTAGAATTATTTATTTGTTTCCTCATGATTTGATTTGATTCAGGCTAAACATTTTTTAGCAAGAAATCTATATAAGTGGTGCTGTGTATTCCCCACTGCATCACATCAGGAGGCATGCCGTGTCAATTTATTCTGTTATTGATTTGATCACGTTGATAAAGAGATGTCCACCAGAGCTCTCCATTTCAAAGATACATTTTCTTCTTAATAATTAGTAAGTTGTCTGTGGGGTGATACTTCATGGCCATGTAAATATCCTATTTCACAACAACCTTTCATCCAATTGTTGAAGCATCCAATGATGATCTTTGTGGGAAGACTCAATACTGATTCAATATTACAATAGTCAATGAGTGAATATAACATTAAGAACTATAAAACACCGATTTTTCTAATTTATTTTTTTAAACTTTTATTAGCTAACTAGCATTCTTCCATAAGAAAAATAATTTCTCTTTTTCCCTTCCTGTTTTTGAATATGACTGAAGACATTTAATTAAATGTGTTTTAAAGTCCATTACCATCATTTTTTATGTTCTAATTGTTACAAATTTGGCTAGTGAGTACCCCTTCAAGCTAGTTCCTATGTCCTTTTGCTGTGTCCCAATAGTCTGTAAGCACTTCTTTGTTTTTTAATACAGAAAGATGTTTCAGAATCACTGTTCTTTTTCTGTCCCAACTTGGAATCAGACATTTCCCCGAAGAGACTTGGCTCCTTTTAGTGGAGAATATTTAGAAACCAACATATAGTCAATAAGTGTGCTCATTCCTACTGCAGTGTTATTGCTTGTAAGCTCCTTTCAGTAGACAAATCTGGAAAGCATGTGTGTGTGTGTGTGTGTGTGTGTGTGTGTGTGTGTGTTTAAATCATAGTTTCATAGTAATAACTATATTTCAAATTAATATCACAGAGTCCTTCCTCATTTCCCCCATTCTATATTTATTTCTTCATTTACCAACTGTGAGACACCTGCTTCGTAAAATTATCAACATATTAACTCGTACAATACACACAACATTGTGTAGCTTAAAACACACACAAAATAGTTTCAGGATCATTATATCAATACCACTACTAAAAATAAAACAATTGAGAAAATTTCAATATTTGTTGTAGTTATTTTATCTTTAAAATATACATCAACTAAGGGTGCATAGTTAGAGTGCAATAGTCAAAAGTTACTTCTATTATTTCTGTGTGGTTATTTTTTATAAATTTTATATACAACAAGGTTCATTTTTTTCTGTTTTTATTCAGTCTTAGGGCTTAATTTATTTTTAAAGGTTTAAGCTATGTGCTTGACCAAAATTCAAAATTATATAAGAGATTTACTCAGAGAAGTCTCAGCTTCATCACTATCACCTCCATTTCATTACCATTTATCCACTGGAGGTATCCATTGTCATTCAAATTCTGGTTTTGCTTTCCTCAGTTTCTTTTTTTACAAATACAAGGAAATACACATATTCTTGTAAGAAACTCATTTTGAAAAAACGTTGTAAATATTTGAAAAATAAATTGGAACATAAGAGATTTCAGATTTCAAAGTATTTAACTTGTGCCAGAGCAGTTACCAAAAGCCTACCAGCCATTTTCAGGTAAAAAAAAAGATATGTTGTTTCTTTGTAGAAAGAACCATGATATATATGACCATATGCTATTTTTCTTTGCTCATCAACTTATTTGAAATAAATTATGAAAAGAATCTCCAAATGTATTGAAACAACTTAAAATGCAACATTTGTTTTTACTCAGAAACATTCTTACTGTTCTTTACATATATCTAGTACCACGTTTCAGAACTTTAATATGCTAATACTTAATCTTTTGTTATTTTTTCTTTGTTTTCTACAGTCACTTGACAAGGACAGTGGTGCTTTGAGAGCTGAGGAGGTAACTTTGAGAGGAGCTATGCAGGGAACAACTAAAAGGTCTTCTGATGGACCTGCCTGGGGATCAGCAAAGGAACCTCCCCAGGAATCTCCTAGGGGAGCTGCTTGGAGACCTGAAGGAGGACTTCCTCTGAGACCTGTAGGGAGACATGCTGTGAGTCCTGCAAGAGGACATGCTGAGATACGTGCAAAGGAATATAATGTGATTCCTGCAAGGGACCATGCTGTGAGTCCTGAAGAAGGACTTGCTGAGAGATATGCAAAGGGACATACTGTGAGTCCAGTAGGAGGTCTTTCTGTGAAACCTGTAGGGGGACTTGCTGTGAGTCCTACAAGGGGCCATTCTGTGCGTCCTGCAAGAGGACATGCCGAGAAACATGCAAGGGGACATACCATCAGTCCTACAAGGGCACTTGTGAATCCTGAAAGGGAACTTATTGTGAGACCTGAAGTGGGACCTGCTGCTAGTCCTGCAAGGAGACATGCCTTGAGTCGTGCAAGAAGCCATACTGTGAATCCTGTGAAAGCACATGCTGAGAGAAATACAAGAGGATACACCATGAGTCCTACTAGAAGACTTGTTGCAGGTCCTGCAAGAGGCCATGGTCTCAGTCCTTCAAGAAGACCTGCTGTGAATCCTGCAAGAGGTTTTGCTGAGAAACATGCTAGGGGATATTCTGTGAGCCTTACAGGAAGATATGCTGTGAGTCCTGCAAGAGGTTTTGCTGAGAGACAAGCAAGGCGACGAGGTGTAAGTCCCTCAAGGAGATATTCAGTGACTCCTGCATATGGACTGGCTCTGGGACAAGAAGGGAGATCTACAATGGATCCTGCAAGCAGACTTACTATGAGACCTGCAGGGGAACTTGTTCTAGGAGCTGCAGTTGAACTTACTGTGAAACTAGCAGAAGGATATGCTGAGGAAATTTCTGGGAGATCTGCAGAGCCATCTACCAGGTAAGATATTTTTCATGTACCATTTCATATAACAGTCCCAATATGCATTATTTCTTTAAAATAAGATTGCATTTTCACATACAAATACTAGTCACTAAGTGTAAGTCAAAAGACATCATTTTGACATCATATTAAAGAATTGAAAGAAAAGACTTATGTCTTGTGATTTTTACAGAATACCCCCTTAGTAAAAAAAAAATGCTTTACATTCAGCCCCATCTTTCCTCAATTTGGGGGGAAAATGAAGAGAAAAAAATACTATGTTAGAAATTTCTATAAGCTGACCTAACGTTTGAGAGATGATAAAGCCATCTTCCAGAAAGAGAGTCATTATTTCAATATATCTCCCCCAAAAAACCACCAAATATGAAAAATATTTTTTATTATTTATAATAATCAGGAGGCAACAAAGTTCATCGATAAAATGATAAAATTATAGAAGAGACTGGTCTTGACAGTCTGGTCTTGACAGACCATTCAACTGACAATGTCGAGTTACCCTCTAGGCTATTTCCCACTTTGTCAGTATAAAAAAAGTTTCAGGAGTCACCAAAAATATCAGAAGTCTTTAAACTTTTCATTTCCTTTCCTCTATATAATGATATTCCATATATAGCAATTCACTAAATCATAAAGTAGTGTTAATTTGTATGGAAACACAAAAGACCCCAAATAGCCAAAGCAATCTTGAGAAAGAAAAATGGAGCTGGAGGAATCAGGCTCCCTGACTTCAGACTGTAATATAAAGATACAGTAATCAAGACAGTATGGTACTGGCACAAAAACAGAAATATAGATCAACGGAACAGGATAGAAAGTGCAGAGATAAACCCACGCACATATGGTCACCTAATCTATGAAAGAGGAGGCAAGACTATACAATGGGGAAAAGGCAGCCTCTTCAATAAGTGGTGCTGGGAAAAATGGACAACTACATGTAAAAGAATGAAATTAGAAAACTCCCTAACACCATACACAAAACTAAACTCAAAATGGATTAAAGACATAAATGTAAGACCAGACACGATATAACTCTTCGAGGAAAACATAGGCAGAACATTCTTTGATGTAAATCGCAGCAAGTTTTTTTTTGATACACTTCCTAGAGTAATGAAAATAAAAACAAAAATAAACTAATGGGATCTAATTAAACTTAAAAGCTTTTGCACAGCAAAGGAAAACATAAACAAAACAAAAATACAGGGGAGAAACCAAGATGGTGGAGTAGAAGGACGTGCTCTCACTCCCTCTTGTGAGAACACCAGAATCACAACTAGCTGCTGGACAATCATCGATAAGAAGACACTGGAACTCAATAAAAAAGATACCCCACATCCAAAGACAAAGGAGAAGCCACAATGAGATGGTAGGAGGGGTGCAATCACAGTAAAATCAAATCCCATTACCGATGGGTGGGTGACTCACAGACTGGAGAACACTTATACCACAGAAGTCCACCCACTGGAGTGAAGGTTCTGAGCCCCACGTCAGGCTTTCCAACCTAGGGGTCCGGCAACAGGAGGAGGAATTCCTAGAGAATCAGACGTTGAAGCCTAGTGGGAATTGATTGCAGGATTTTGACAGGACTGGGGGAAACAGACAGCCCACTCTTGGGGACACACACAAAGTAGTGTGCACATCGGGACCCAGGGTAAGGAGCAGTGACTCCAGGGGAGACTGAACCAGACCTACCTACTAGTGTTGGAGGGTCTCCTACAGAGGTGGGGAGAGGCTATGGCTCACCGTGGGAACGGGGACACGGGCAGCAGAGGATCTTGGGGGTGCACCTTGGCGGGAGCCCTCCCAGAGCCTGTCATTGACCCCACCAAGGAGCCCAGGTGGGCTCCAGTGTTGGGTTGCCTCAGGCCAAACAACCAACAGGGAGGGAACCCAGCCCAACCAATCAACAGTCAAGCTGATTAAAGTTTTACTGAGCTCTTCCTACCAAAGCAACAGGCACCTCTACCCACCACCAGTCCCTCCCATCAGGAAACTTACACAAACCTCTTAGATAGCCTCATCCACCAGAGGGCAGACAGCAGAAGCAAGAAGAAGTACAATCCTGCAGCCTGTGGAAGAAAAATCACATTCACAGAAAGATAGACACAATGAAAAGGCAGAGGGCAATGTACCAGATGAAGAAACGAGATAAAAGCCCAGGAAAACAACTAAATGAACTGGAGATAGGCAACCTTCCAGAAAAAGAATTCAGAATAATGATAGTGAAGATGATCCAGGACATCGGAAAAAGAATAGAGGCAAAGATCGAGAAGATGCAAGAAATGTTTAACAAAGACCAAGAGGAATTAAAGAACAAACAAACAGAGATGACCAATACAATAACTGAAATTAAAACTGCACTAGAAGGAATCAATAGCAGAATGACTGAGGCAGAAGAACAGATAAGTGACCTGGGAGACAGAATGGTGGAATTCACTGCTGCGGAACAGAATAAGGAAAAAAGAATGAAAAGAAATGAAGACAGCGTAAGTGATCTCTGGACAACATTAAATGCAAAAACATTCGCATTATAGGGGTACCAAAAGGCGAAGAGAGAGAGAAAGGACCTGAGAAAATATTTGAAGAGATTATAGTTGAAAAGTTCCCTAACATGGGAAAGGAAATAGCCACCCAAGTCCAGGAAGCGCAACGAGTCCCATACAGGAGAAACACACTGAGACACATAGTAATCAAATTGGCAAAAATTAAAGACAAAGAAAAATTATTGAAAGCAACAAGGGAAAAATGACAAATAACATAAAGGGAACTCCCATAAGGTTAAAAGCTGATTTCTCATCAGAAACTCTACAAGCCAGAAGGGAGTAGTATGAAGTACTTAAAGTGATGAAAGGGAAGAAGCTACAACAAAGATTGCTCTACACTGCAAGGATCTCATTCAGATTTGATGGAGAAATCAAAAGCTTTACAGACAAGCAAATCTAAGAGAATTCAGCACCACCAAACCAGCTTTACAACAAATGCTAAAGGAACTTCTCTAAGTGGGAAACACAAGAGAAGAAAATGACCTACAAAAACAAGCCCAAAACAATTAAGAAAATGGTCATATGAACTTCCATATCGATAACTACCTTAAACATAAATGGATTAAATGCTCCAACCAAAAGACACAAACAAACTGAATAGATACAGAAACAAGACCCATAAATATGCTGTCTACAACAGACCCATTTCAGACCTAGGGACACATACAGACTGAAAGTGAGGGGATGGAAAAAGATATTCCATGCAAATGGAAATCAAAAGAAAGCTGGAGTAGCAATACTCATATCAGATTAAATAGACTTTAAAATAAAGAATGATACAAGAGACAAGGAAGGACACTACATAATGATCAAGGAATCAATCCAAGAATATATAACAATTATAAATATATATGTACCCAACACTGGCACACCTCAATACATAGGGCAACTGCTAAGAGCTATAAAATAGGAAATCGACAGTAACAAAATAATAGTGGGGGACTGTAACACCTCACTTACACCAATGGGCAGATCATCCAAAATGAAAAAAAACAAGGAAAAAGAAGCTTTAATTGACATAAGAGATCAGATAGATTTAATTGAGATTTATAGGACATTCCATCCAAAAACAGCAGATTACACTTTCTTCTCAAGGGCGCGCGGAACATTCTCCAGTATAGATCACATCTTGGGTCACAAATCAAGCCTAAGTAAGTTTAAGAAAATTGAAATCATATCAAGCATCTTTTCTGACCACAACAGTATGAGATTAGAAATGAGTCACAGGGAAAAAAGTGTAAAAAACACAAACACATGGAGGCTAAACAGTACACTAATTAATAACCAAGTGATCACTGAAGAAATCAATGAGGAAATCAAAAAATACCAAGAGACAAATGACAATGAAAACACGATGATCCAAAACCTATGGGATGCAGGAAAAGCAGTTCTAAGAGGGAAGTTTATAGCAATAAAATCCTACCTTAAGAAACAAGAAACATCTCAAATAAACAACCTAACCTTGCACCTAAAGCAATTAGAGAAAGAACAAAAAAACCCAAAGTTAGCAGAAGGAAAGAAATAATAAAGATCACATCAGAAATAAATGAAAAAGAAATGAAGGAAACGATAGCAAAGATTGATAAAAATTAAAGCTGGTTCTTTGAGAAGATAAACAAAATAAGCCATTAACCAGACTCATCAAGAAAAAAACGGAGAAGACTCAAATCAATACAATTAGAAATGAAAAAGGAGAAGTAACAACGGACACGGCAGAAATACAAAAGATCATGAGAAATTACGACAAGCAACTCTATGCCAATAAAATGGACAACCTGGAAGAAATGGACAAATACTTAGCAAGGTCAAACCTTCCAAGACTGAACCAGGAAGAAATAAAAAATATGAACAGACCAATCACAAGTAATGAAATTGAAACTGTGATTTAAAATCTTCCAACAAACAAAAGCCCAGGACCAGATGGCTGCACAGGTGAATTCTATCAAACATTTAGAGAAGAGCTAACACTTATCTTTCTCAAACTCTTCCAAAACATTGCAGAGGAAGGAAAACTACCAAACTCATGTTATGAGGCCACCATCACCCTGATACCAAAACCAGACAAAGGTGCTACAAAAAAAAGAAAATTACAGATCAATATCACTGATGAATATAGATGCAAAAATCCTCAACAAAATACTAGCAAACAGAATCCAACAACACATTAAAAGGATCTATACCATGATCAAGTGGGATTTATCCCAGGTATGCAAGGATTCTTCAATATACACAAATCAATCTCTGTGATACACCATATCAACAAACTGAAGAAGAAAAACCATATGTTCGGGAACTTCTCCTATAGAACACCCACCGAATGCTGACAGAAGACCTCAGACCTCCCAAAAGGCAAGAAACTCCCCACGTACCTGGGTAGGGCAAAAGAAAAAAGAATAGACAGAGACAAAGAATAGAGACGGGACCTGCACCAGTGGGAGGGAGCAGTGAAGGAGGAAAGGTTCCCACACACGAGAAGCCCCTTCACGGGCGGAGACTGCGGGTGGCGGAGGGGGAAGCTCCGGAGCCTCGGAGGAGAGCGCAGCAGCGGGGTGCGGAGGGCAAAGCGGAGAGATTCCCGCACAGAGGATCAGTGCTCCCTCTTTGCTTCCTGGTGCGTGAGGAGAGGGGTTTAAGCGCGCCCCTTAAAGGAGCCCCAGAAACGGGCGCAGAGCTACCAAAGAGACAAGAGACTTTTTTTCTGCCCCTTTGTCTCCTGGTGCAAGAGGAGAGGGGATTAAGCGCATAGCGTAAAGGAGCTCCAGAAACGGGCATGGAGCTGCCGAAGAGACAGGAGACTTTTTCTTGCCTCTTTGCTTCCTGGGGCGCGAGGAGAGGGGATTAAGGGCACCGCGTAAAGGAGCTCCAGAAACGGGCATGGAGCTGCCGAAGAGACAGGAGACTTTTTCTTGCCTGGGATCCAGGGACAGCTTCCCCGGGAGAACGCGTGGCGCACCTCGGGCCGGTGCAGTGTCACGCCGGCGTCTGCCACCGCAAGCTCGCCCCGCATCCGTGCCCCTCCCTCCCCCCGGCCTGTGCCAGAGCCCCCGAATCAGCTGATCCTTTGACCCCCTCCTGTCTGAGCAAAGGGCAGACTCCCTCGGACGACCTACACGCAGAGGTGGGGCCAAGTCCAAAGCTGAACCCCAGGAGCTGTGTGAACAAAGAGGAGAGAGGGAGGTCTCTCCCAGCAGACTCAGAAGCAGCGGATTAAAACTCCACAATCAACTTGAAGTGCCCGGCATCTGTGGAAAACCTGAACAGACAGCGAAATATCCCAAGTTGAGGAGGTGGACTTTGGGAGC
>NC_041234.1:60805506-60807121 GCF_002837175.3 Physeter macrocephalus
TTCTTAATAATTATTTTTTATTTTAATAACTATACTTTATCCTACTTTATTTTGTCTTCTCCCTTTCTTTCTTCCTTTCTTCCTTCCTTTCTTCCCACTTTCCCTCTTTTCTTCCTTCCTTCCTCCCTTCTTTCCTCCCTTCCTTCCTTCCTTTCTTCCTCTCTTCCTTCCTACCTTTCTTCCTCCCTTCCTTCCTCTCTTCCTTCCTACCTTTCTTCCTCTCCTCCTTCCTTCTTCCTTCCTTTCTTGCTTTCTTCCTTCCTTCATTTCTTCCTTCTTTCTTCCTTCCTTCCTTTCTTCCTTGCTCCCTTCCTTTCCTTCTTCTTTCCTTTCTTCCTTCCCTCCCTCCCTCCTTCCTTCCTTCCTTCCTTCCTTCCTTTTCTTTACTTTCTATTTTTTCTCCCTTTTATTTTGAGCTGTGTGGATTAAAGGCTATTGGCGCTCCAGCCAGGTGTCAGGGCTGTGTCTCTGAGGTGGGAGGACCAACCACAGGACACTGATCCACAAGAGACCTCCCAGCTCCACGCAATATCAAATGGTGAAAATCTCTCAGAGATCTCCATCACAACATCAAGAACCAGCTTCACTCAAGGACCAGCAACGAACAGTGCTGGACACCCTATCCCCAACAAAGAGCAAGACAGGTCTACAGCCCCATCCATTAGTAGAGAGGCTGCCTAAAATCATAGTAAGGTTACCAACATCCCCAAACACTCCACCAGACGTGGACCTGCCCACCAGAAGGCAAGATCCAGCCTCATCCACCAGAACAGAGGCACTAGTCCCCCCAACCAGGAAACCTACTCAACCCACTGAACAAACCTTAGCCACTGGGGACAGCCACCAAAACCAACGGGAACTACGAACCTGCAGCCTGCAAAAAGGAGACCCCAAACACAGTAAGATAAGCAAAATGAGAAGACAGAAAAACACACAGCAGATGAAGGAGCAAGATAAAAACACACCAGACCTAACAAATGAAGAGGAAATAGGCAGTCTACCTGATAAAGAATTCAGAATAATGATAGTAAAGATGATTCAAAATCTTGGAAATAGAAAAGACAAATTGGAAGAAACAGTTAACAAGTACCTAGAAGAAATAAAGAGGAAGCAAGCAACGATGAGCAACACAATAAATGCAATGAAAAATTCTCTAGATGGGATCAGTATCAGAATAACTGCGGCAGAAGGACGGATAAGTGACCTGGAATATAAAATAGTGGAAATAACTACTGCAGAGCAGAATAAAGAAAAAAGAATTAAAACAACTGAGGACAGGCTCAGAGACATCTGGGACTACATTAAACACACCAACATTCGAATTATAGGGGTCCCAGAAGAAGAAGAGAAAAAGAAAGGGACTGAGAAAATATTTGAAAGGATTATAGTTGAAAACTTCCCTAATATAGGAAAGGAAATAGTCAATCAAGTCCAGGAAGCACAGAGTGTCCCATACAGGATAAACCCAAGGATAAACACGCCAAGACACATAATAATCAAACTGTCAAAAATTAAATAACAAGAAAACATATTAAAAGCAGCAAGGGAAAAACAACAAATAACACACAAAGGAATCCCCATAAGGTTAACATCTGATCTTTCAGCAGAAACTCTC
>NC_041234.1:60808454-60810027 GCF_002837175.3 Physeter macrocephalus
AGGAAGAAATAGAAAATATAAACAGAGCAATCACAAGCACTGAAATTGAAACTGTGATTAAAAATCTTCCAACAAACAAAAGCCCAGGACCAGATGGCTTCACAGGTGAATTCTATCAAACATTTAGAGAAGAGCAAACACCCATCCTTCTCAAACTCTTCCAAAAGATAGCAGAGGGAGGAACACTCCCAAACTCATTCTATGAGGCCACCATCACCCTGATACCAAAACCCGACAAAGACATCACAAAGAAAGAAATCTACAGGGCAATATCACTGATGAACATAGTTGCAAAAATCCTCAACAAAATACTAGCATACAGAATCCAACAGCACATTAAAAGGATCATACACCATGATCAAGTGGGGTTTATTCAAGGAACACAAGGATTCTTCAATATACACAAATCAATCAACATGATACACCATATCAACAAACTGAAGAACAAAAATAGTAAAATATATAGGAATAAACCTAACTAAGGAGACAAAAGACTTGTATGCAGAAAACTATAAGACGCTGATGGAAGAAATTAAAGGTGATACAAATAGGTGGAGAAATATACCATGTTCTTGGATTGGAAGAATCAGCATTGTGAAAATAAGTCTACTACCCAAAGCATTCTACAGATTCAATGCAATCCTTATCAAATTACCACTGGCATATTTTACAGAACTAGAATAAAAAATTTCACAATTTGTATGGAAAGGCAAAAGACTCCAAATAGCCAAAGCAATCTTGAGAAGGAAAAATGGAGCTGGAGAAATCAGGGTCCCTGACTTCAGACTATACTACAAGTCTACAGTAATCAAGACAGTGTGGTACTGGCACATAACAGAAATATAGATCAATGGAACAGGATAGAAAGCCCAGAGATAAACCCACACGCATATGGTCACTTTATCTTTGATAAAGGAGGGAAGGATATACAGTGGAGAAAAGACAGCCTCTTCAATAAGTGGTGCTGGGAAAACTGGACAGCTACATGTAAAAGTATGAAATTAGAACACTCCCTAACACCACACACAAAAATAAACTCAAAATGGGTGAAAGATCTAAATATAAGGCCAGACACTATCAAACTCTTAGAGGAAAACATAGGCAGAACACTCTATGACATAAATCACAGCAAGATCCTTTTTGACCCATCTCCTAGAGAAATGGAAATAAAAACAAAAATAAACAAATGGGACCTAATGAAACTTAAAAGCTTTTGCACAGCAAAGGATACCATAAACAAGACCAAAAGACAACCCTCAGAATGGGAGAAAATATTTGCAAACGAAGCAACTGACAAAGGACTAATATCCAAAATTTATAAGCAACTCATGCAGCTCAATAACAAAAAAACAAACAACCCAATCCAAAAATGGGCAGAAGAACTAAATAGACATTTCTCCAAAGAAGATATACAGATCGCCAACAAACACATGAAAGAATGCTCAACATCATTAATCATTAGAGAAATGCAAATCAAAACGACAATGAGATATCATCTCACACCGGTCAGATTGGCCATCATCAAAAACTCTAGAAACAATAAATGCTGGAGAGGGTGTGGAGAAAAGGGAAC
>NC_041234.1:60810475-60816400 GCF_002837175.3 Physeter macrocephalus
AGTAAGTCAGAAGGAGAAAAACAAATACCATATGCTAACACATTTATATGGAATCTAAGAAAAAAATGTCATGAAGAGATTAGTGGTAGGATGGGAATAAAAGCCAGACCTACTAGAGCATGGACTTGAGGACATGGGGAGGCAGAATTGTAAGCTGTGACGAAGTGAGAGAGTGGCAGGCACATATATACACTATCAAATGTAAATTAGATAGCTAGTGGGAAGCTGCCGCATAGCACAGGGAGATCACCTCTGTGCTTTGTGACCACCAAGAGGGGTGGGATAGGTAGGGTGGGAGGGAGGGAGACGCAAGAGGGAAGAGATATGGGAACATATGTATATGTGTAACTGATTCACTTTGTTGTAAAGGAGAAACTAACACACTATTGTAAAACAGTTATACTCCAATAAAGGTGTTTAAAAAAACCCATATGTTCATCTTAATAGATGCAAAGAAATCTTTTGACTAAATTCAACACCAATTTATGATAAAAACTCTGAAGAAAGTGGGCATAGAGGGAACCTGTCTCAACACAATAAAGGCCATATAGGACAAACATCACTCTCAATGGTGAAAAACTGAAAGCATTTCCTCTAAGATCAGAAACAAGGCAAGGATGTCCACTCTCACCACTGTTATTCAACATAGTTTTGGAAGTCCTAGCCATGGCAATCAGATATATCATGTTCTTGGATTGCAAGAATCAATATTGTGAAAGTGACTATACTACCCAAAGCAATCTACAGATTCAATGCAATCCCTATCAAATTACCAATGGCATTTTTTATGGAACTAGAACAAAAAATCTTAACATTTGTATGGAGACACAGAAGACCCCGAATAGCCAATGCAGTCTTGAGGGAAAAAACGGAGTTGGAGGAATCAGACTCCCTGACTTCAAAAGAAATAAAAGGAATACAATTTGGAAAAGAAGAAAACTGTCACTGTTTGCAGATGACATGATACTATACATGGAGAATCTTAAAAATGAGACCAAAAAACTACTAGAGCTAATCTATGAATTTGGTAAAGTTGCAGGATACAAAATTAATGCACAGAAATCTCAGAAGACCCCGAATAGCCAATGCAGTCTTGAGGGAAAAAACGGAGTTGGAGGAATCAGACTCCCTGACTTCAGACTATACTGCAAAGCTATAGTAATCAAGACAATATGTTACTGGCACAAAAACAGAAACATAGATCAATGGAACAAGATAGAAAGCCCAGAGAGAAACCCACGCACCTATAGTCAACTAATCTCTGACAAAGGAGGCAAGGATATACAATGGAGAAAAGACAGTCTCTTCTATAAGTGGTGCTCAGAAAACTGGACAGCTACATGTAAAAGAATGAAATTAGAACATTCTCTAACACCATACACAAAAATAAACTCAAAATGGATTTGAGATCTAAATTTAAGACCAGACACTATAAAACTCTTAGAGGAAAATATAGGAAGAACATTCTTTGACATAAATCACAGCAAGATCTTTTTTAATCCACCTCCTAGAGTAATGGAAATAAAAACAAAAATAAACAAATGGGACCTAATGAAACTTCAAAGCTTTTGCACAGCAAAGGAAACCATAAACAAGATGATAAGGCAACCCTCAGAATGGGAGAAAATATTTGCACACGAATCAAGGGACAAAGGATTAATCTCCAAAATATATACATAGCTCATGAAGCTAAATATTAAAGAAACAAACAACCCAATCCAAAAATGGGCAGAAGACCTAAGTAGACATTTCTCCAAAGAAGACTTACAGATGGCCAAGAAGCACATGAAAAGCTGCTCAACATCACTAATTATTAGAGAAATACAACTCAAAACTACAAGGAGGTATCACCTCACACCAGTTAGAATGGACATCATCAGAAAATCTACAAACAACAAATTCTGGAGAGGGTGTGGAGAAAAGGGAACACTCTTGCACTGTTGGTGGGAATGTAAATTGATACAGCCACTATGGAAAACAGTATGGAGGTTCCTTAAAAAACTAGAATATAATTACCATATGATCCAGAAATCCCACTACTGGGCATATACACAGAGAAAACCATAATTCAAAAAAACACATGGACCCCAATGTTCATTGCAGCACTATTTACAATAGCTAGGTCATGGAAGCAACCTAAATGTCCATCGACAGACATATGGTAAAGAAGTTGTAGTATATATATACAATGGAATATTACTCAGCCATAAAAAGCAACGAAATTGAGTCATTTGTTGGGACGTGGATGGGTCTAGAGACTGTCATACAGAGTGAAGTAAGTCAGAAAGAGAAAAACAAATATATTAATGCATGTATGTGGAACCTAGAATAATGGTACAGATGAACCAGTTTGCAGGGCAGAAGTTGAGACACAGATGTATAGAACAAACGTATGGACACCAAGGGGGGAAAGCCGCAGGGTGTGGTGATGGTGGTGTGCTGAATTGGGCGATTGGGATTGACAGGTATACACTGATGTGTATAAAATTTATGACCAATAAGAACCTGCTGTATAAAAAATAAATAAAATTAAATTAAAAAAAAATCATATAATGTACAAAACATAGAGTGAAGTCTAAAGTAACACATGGGCATTAATTAGTAATAATGTATCAATATTGGTTCATTAACTATAACAATTATATTACGCTAATATAAGATGTTAATAATAGGGGAAACTGGGTAGAGAGGTAAGGAGGTTTGAAACTTCTGTCCTTTCTGCTTAATTTTTCTGTAAACCAAAAACTGCTCCAAAATAGTCTATTAACTTAAAAAACAAATCTAGACCTGCATACAAAACTTGCACATAAATCCAACCACAGCAGCAATATTCATAAGCACCCCAAAGTGGAAATAACCCAAGTGGCCATTTACTGTGAACGGATTAATGAAGCACAATATATCCACACCATGGAACATTATTCAGCCATAAAAGAAATTAAGTACTGATACATGCTACAACATGGATGACCCTTGAAAATATGCTGAGTAATTGTATGATTCCATTTGTTTGCAATGTCCAGACTAGGCAAATCTGTAGAGACAGTGTATATTAGTGACTGCCTAGTGTTTGGAGAGTGGAGTGAGTGACTTATAATAGATTCTTTTTCTTTTGTGGGGGTAGAAGAAAGTTTTAAAATTGATTGTGGTGGTAGTTGCATAACACAAGTAAAAAAAAAAGATACAGCCCTCAGAATGGGAGAAAATATTTGCAAATGATGTGACTGACAACGGATTAGTCTCCAAATTTACAAACAGTTCATGCGGCTCAATATCAAAAAAACAAACAACTCGGGCTTCCCTGGTGGCGCAGTGGTTGAGAGTCTGCCTGCCAATGTAGGGGATATGGGTTTGAGCCCTGGTCTGGGAAGATCCCACATGCTGCGGAGTGGCTGGGCCCGTGAGCCACAACTACGGAGCCTGCACATCTGGAGCCTGTGCTCCACAGCAGGAGGGGCCGCAACAGTGAGAGGCCCATGCACCACGATGAAGAGTGTCCCGCACTTGCCACAACTACAGAAAGCCCTCACACAGAAACGAAGACACAACACAGCCAAAAATGAATAAATAAATTTATAAAAAACACCAACTCAATCAAAAAATGGGCAGATGTCCTAAATAGACATTTCTCCAAAGAAGACATACATATGGCTTAAAAGTACATGAAAAGATGGTCAACATCACTAATTATTAGAGAAATGCAAATTAAAATTACAATGAGGTATCACCTCTTACCAGTCAGAATGGCCATCATCAAAAAATCCACAAACAATAAATGCTGGAGAGGGTGTGGAAAAAAGGAAACCCTCCTACACTGTTGGTGGGAATGTAAATTGGTACAGCCACTATGGAGAAAGGTAGGGACGTTCCTTAAAAAACTAAAAATAGAACTACCATATGACCCAGCAATCCCACTCCTAGGCATATACCCAGAGAAAACCATAATTCGAAAATATACATGCACCCTAATGTTCATTGCAGCACTATTTAAATCAATGTTTTTGAATCAATGTTTTTGATTTTTGAATCAATGTTTAATTCATAGTTTTGTTAAAACAAAAAGAAAATACTTGGTATCAAGTGCCTTAGGTAACATAGCACTACTTCTATAATACATCTCAAGGCAGGTATATAAATTATAATCCAGCACTAAGAACTTTGTTGTAAACTTTTATTTTGCTCAAGTTCTTTGAGTATTGACACTTTTAAGTCTCTTATAACTACAGATGAAAATTACCAATTTAGAGTGAAATTTGCCATGAAGCCCTCTCTAGAAAACCTCCTCTTCCTCCTGGAGTGTTAGAAAATATATAAAAATTAAAAACACTTACTCCATTCATTAGTACAATAATGGGACTTCTTTCCTGTCTATAGAAGTCCAGATATCAGGATGATGCTACTTATTTCTTCTAAGGAATGTTTGCAAACTCAAATAACAGTGTTTCTTTTAGGTCCCTTGCTATGATTAGAACATTTGTCTTGTTCCTGATTTTGAATAGAATGCTTTCACTCTATCACCATTGAGTATGAATGTTAGTTATGGGTTCCTTATATACATATAGCTGATACACTTCATTGTACAGCAGAAACTAACACAACATTGTAAAGCAATTATACTCCAATTTTTTAAAAAAGAGTTTCCTTCTATTCATAGTTTGTCAGTATTTTTATCATAAATAGATGTTAAATTTTGGCAAATGCTTTTTCTCCATCAATAGAAATGATCATGTGGTTTTTGTCCTTCATTCTCTTAATGTTGTGTGTTAAACTGATTTTCATATGGTGAATCATCTTTGCATTCAAGAAATAAATCTTACTTGGCCATGGAGAACAATCTTTTTAATGTGTTATTGAATTCTGTTGGCTAGTATTTTGTTCAGGAATTTTGCATCAATTTTCATAAGGGGTATTGGACTGTAGTTTCTTTTCTTGTAGTGTCTTTTTCTGGCCTTGGTATTGGACCAATTCTGGCTTCATAGAAAGTGTTTGGAAGTGTTCACTCATCTTTTATTTTTTAAGAATTTTACAAGCGTTGACATTATTTTTTAAGTGTTTCAGGGAATTTACCTGTGAAGCCATAGTCCAACGTTTTTCTTTGTTGGAAAGTTTTTGATTTATGATTCAATATATTTATTAGATTTAGGTTTTATTTAGATTTACTATTTCTTCATGATTCAGTCTGGATGATTTTTTTTTATTCTTTTATTTTTTACTCTTTATTATTGTTCTGCTCCTTTTTAAAAAAAAAATTTTTAAACATCTTTAATGGAGTATAACTGTTTTACAATGGTGTGTTAGTTTCTCCTTTACAACAAAGTGAATCAGTTATACATATACATATGTTCCCATATCTCTTCCCTCTTGCATTTAACTCCCTCCCACCCTCCCTATCCCAACCCTCCCTATCCCAACCCTCTAAGTGGTCACAAAGCAATGAGCTGATCTCCCTGTGCTATGTGGCTGCTTCCCATTAGCTATATATTTTACATTTGGTAGTGTATATATGTCCATGCCACTCTCTCACATCATCACAGCCTACCCTTCCCCCTCCCCATATCCTCAAGTCCATGCTCTAGTAGGTCTGTGTTTTATTCCTGTCCTACCACTAATCTCTTCATGACATTTTTTTTTCTTAGATTCCATATATATGTGTTAGCATACGGTATTTGTTTTTCTCCTTCTGACTTACTTCACTCTGTATGACAGACTCCAGGTCCATCCACCTCACTACAAATAACTCAGTTTCATTTCTTTTTATGGCTGAGTAATATTCCATTGTATATATGTGCCACATCTTCTTTATCCATTCATCTGTTGATGGACACTTAGGTTGCTTCCATGTCCTGCCTATTGTAAATAGAGCTGCAATGAACATTTTGGTACATGACTCTTTTTGAATTATGGTTTTCTCAGGGTATATGCCCA
>NC_041234.1:60817086-60819544 GCF_002837175.3 Physeter macrocephalus
TGTGCCAGTACCATACTGTCTTGATTACTGTAGGCTTGTAGTATAATCTGAAGTCAGAGAGCCTGATTCCTCCAGCTCCATTTTTCGTTCTCAAGATTGCTTAGGCTATTCAGGGTCTTTTGCGTTTCCATACAAGGTGTGAAATTTTTTGTTCTAGTTCTGTAAAAAATGTCAGTGGTAGTTTGATAGGGATTGCATTGAATCTGTAGAATGCTTTGGGTAGTAGAGTCATTTTCACAACGTTGATTCTTCCAATCTAGGAACACGGTATATTTCTCCACCTATTTGTAACGTCTTTAATTTCTTTCATCAGTGTCTTATAGTTTTCTGCATACAGGTCTTTTGTCTTCTTAAGTAGGTTTATTCCTAGATATTTTATTCTTTTTGTTGCAATGGTAAATGGGAGTGTTTTCTTAATTTCACTCTCAGATTTTTCATCATTAGTGTATAAGAATGCCAGAGATTTCTGTGCATTAATTTTGTATCCTGCTACTTTACCAAATTCATTGATTAGCTCTAGTAGTTTTCTGGTAGCCTCCTTAGGATTCTCTATGTAGAGTATCATGTCATTTCCAGTAGCATCCTTAGGATTCTCTATGTATAGTATCATGTCATCTGCAAAGAGTGAGAGCTTTACTTCTTCTTTTCCTATTTGGATTCCTTTTATTTTTTTTTTCTTCTCTGATTGCTGTGGGTAGAACTTCCAAAACTATGTTGAATAAGAGTGGTGAGAGTGGGCAACCTTGTCTTGTTCCTGATCTTTTTGGAAATCGTTTCAGTTTTTCACCATTGAGAATGATGCTGGCTGTGGGTTTGTCAGATATGGCCTTTATTATGTTGAGGAAAGTTCCCTCTGTGGCTACTTTTGGCAGGATTTTTATCATAAATGGGTATTGAATTGTGTCAAAAGCTTTCCCTGCATCTGTTGAGATGAACATATGGTTTTTCTTCTTCAGTTTGTTGATATGGTGTACCACGTCGATTGATTTGCGTATATTGAAGAATCCTTGCATTCCTGGGATAAACCCCACTTGGTCATGGTGTATGATCCCATATATTCTATTTCTTCCTGGTTCAGTCTCGGCAGCTTGTGCATTTCTCAGAATTTGTCCATTTCTTCCAGGTTGTCCATTGTATTGGCATACAGTTGCTTGTAGTAATCTCTAAAAATCTTTTTTATTTCTGCAGTGTCCATAGTTACATCTCCTTTTTCATTTCTAATTCTATTGATTTGAGTCTTCTCCCTTTTTATCTTGATAAGTCTGGCTAATGGTTTATCAATTTTACTTATATTCTCAAAGAACCAGCTTTTAGTTTTGTTGATCTTTGCTATCGTTTCCTTCATTTCTTTTTCATTTATTTCTGATCAGATCTTTATGATTTCTCTCCTTCTGCTAAATTTGGGTGTTTTTTGTTCTTCTTTTGCTAATTGCTTTAGGTGCAAAGTTAGATTCTTTATTCGAGATGTTTCCTGTTTCTTAAGGAAGGATTGTATTGCTATAAACTTCCCTCTTAGAACTGCTTTGCTGCATCCCATAGGTTTTGGGTCGTCGTGCCTCCATTGTCATTTGTTTCTAAGTATTTTTTGATTTCCTCTTTGATTTCTTCAGGGATCACTTCGTTATTAAGTAGTATATGGTTTAGCCTCCATGTGTTTGTATTTTTTACAGATCTTATCCTGTAACTGATATCTAGTCTCAAAGCGTTGTGGTCGGAAAAGATACTTGATACAATTTCAATTTTCTTAAATTTACCAAGGCTAGATTAGTGACCCAATATATGATCTATCCTGGAGAGTGTTCCTTGAGCACTTGAGAAAAATGTGTATTCTGTTGTTTTTGGATGGAATATCCTATAAATATCAATTAAGTCCATCTTGTGTAATGTATCATTTAAAGCTTGTGTTTCCTTATTTATTTTCATTTTGGAAGATCTGTCCATTGGTGAAAGTGGGGTGTTAAAGTCCCCTACTATGATTGTGTTACTGTTGATTTCCCCTTTTATGGCTGTTAGTATTTGCCTTATGTATTGAGGTGCTCCTATGTTGGGTGCATAAATATTTACAATTGTTATATCTTCTTCATGGATCGATCCCTTGATCATTATATAGTGTCCTTCTTTGTCTCTTGTTATAGTTTTTACTTTAAAGTCTATTTTGTCTGATATGAGAATTGCTACTCCAGCTTTCTTCTGATTTCCATTTGCATGGAATATCTTTTTCCATCCCCTCACTTTCAGTCTGTATGTGTCCCTAGGTCTGAAGTGGGTCTCTTGTAGACAGCATATTTATGGGTCTTGTTTTTGTATCCATCCAGCCAGTCTGTGTCTTTTGATGGGAGCATTTAATCCATTTACGTTTCAGGTAATTATCGATATGTATGTTCCTATTACCATTTACTTAATTGTTTGGGGTTTGTTCTTGTAGATCTTTTCCTTCTATTGTATTTCTTGCCTAGAG
>NC_041234.1:60819710-60828610 GCF_002837175.3 Physeter macrocephalus
TTCCTTGTGTGTTATTTGTTGTTTTTCCCTTGCTGCTTTTAATATGTTTTCTTTGTATTTAATTTTTGACAGTTTGATTATTATGTGTCTTGACGTGTTTCTCCTTGGATTTATCCTGTATGGGACTCTCTGTGCTTCCTGGACTTGATCGACTACTTCCTTTCGTATATTAGGGAAGTTTTCAACTATAATCTCTTCAAACATTTTCTCAGTCTTTTTTTTTTTCTCTTCTTCTTCTGGGACCCCTATAATTTGAATGTTCGTGCGTTTAATGTTGTTCCAGAGGTCTCTGAGACTGTCCTCAGTTCTTTTCATTCTTTTTTCTTTATTCTGCTCTGCAGTAGTTATTTCCACTATTTTATCTTCCAGGTCACTTATCCGTTCTTCTGTCTCAGTTATTCTGCTATTGATCCCATCTAGAGTATTTTTAATTTCATTTATTGTGTTGCTCATCATTGCTTGCTTCCTCTTTATTTCTTCTAGGTCCTTGTTAAATGTTTCTTCCAATTTGTCTATTCTATTTCCAAGATTTTGAATCATCTTTACTATCGTTATTCCGAATTCTTTTTCAGGTAGACTGCTTATTTCCTCTTCATTTGTTTGGTCTGGTGGGTTTTTATCTTGCTCCTTCATCTGCTGTGTGTTTTTCTGTCTTTTCATTTTGCTTACTGTGTTTGGGGTCTCCTTTTCGCAGGCTGCAGGTTCATTGTTCCTGTTGTTTTTGGTGACTGTCCCCAGTTGCTAATGTTGGTTCAGTGGGGTGAGTAGGTTTCCTGGTTGAGGGGACTAATGCCTATGTTCTGGTGGGTGAGGTTGGATCTTGTCTTTCTTGTGGGCAGGTCTACGTCTGGTGGTGTGTTTTGGGTTGTCGGTAGCCATATTATGATTTTAGGCAGGTTCTCTGCTAATGGATGGGGCTGTATTCCTGTCTTGCTATTTGTTGGACATAGGGTGTCCAGCACTGTAAGTTGCTCATCCTTGAGTGAAGCTGGGTCTTCGTGTTGAGATGGAGATCTCTGGGAGATATTTGCCATTTGATATTGCATGGAGCTGGGAGGTCTCTTGTGGACCAGTGTCCTGAGGTTGGTTCTCCCACCTCAGAGACACAGCCCGGACACCTGGCTGGAGCGCCAAGAGCCTTTAATCCTCATGGCTCAAAATAAAAGTGAGAAAAAATAGAAAGGAAAGAAAGGAAGGAAGGAAGGAAGGAAGAAAGGAAGGAAGGAAGGAAGGAAGGAAGGAAGGAAGGGAGGAAGGAAGGAAGGAAGGAAGAAATGAAGGAAGGAAGAAAGCAAGAAAGGAAGGAAGCAAGGAAGGAAGGAAGGAAGAGAGGAAGAAAGGGAGGAAGGAAGGGAGGAAGAAAGGGAGGAAGGAAGGGAGGAAGAAAAGGAGGAAGAAAGGAAGGGAGGAAGGAAGGGAGGAAAGAAGGAAGGAAGGAAGGAAGAAAGAAAGGAAGGAAGGAAGAAAGGAAGAAAGGAAGGAAGAAGGCAAAATAAAGTAGGATAAAGTATAGTTATTAAAATAAAAATAATTATTAAGGAGAAAACTTTTTATAAAAAAACAAAAACCATTTGGTCAGAACCCTAAGACAAATGGTGAAAGCAAAGCTATACAGACAAAATCTCACACAGCAGCACACACATACACACTCACAAAAAGAAAAAAAGGAGAAAATATTAATATATCTTGCTCCCAAAGTCCACCTCTTCAACTTGGGTTATTTCACTGTCTATTCAGGTTTTCCCCAAATGCAGGGCACTTCAAGTTGATTGTGGAGCTTTAATCAGCTGCTTCTGAGGCTGCTGGGAGAGACCTCCCCCTCTCCTCTTTGTTCGCACAGCTCCTGGGGTTCAGCTTTGGACTTGGTCCCGCCTCTGCATGTAGGTCGTCTGAGGGCGTCTGCGCTTCGCTCAGACAGGATGAGGTTAACGGAACAACTGATTCGGGAGCTCTGGCACAGGCCGGGGGGAGGCAAGAGCACAGATGCGGGGCAAGCCTGCAGCGGCAGAGGCCGGCGTGACGCTGCAGCAGCCCGAGGTGCACCGTTCGTTCTCCCGGGGAAGCTGTCCCTGGATCCTGTGACCCTGGCTGTGGCAGGCTGCACAGGCTCCCGGGAGGGGAGGTGTGGAGAGTGACCTGTGCTCACACACAGGCTTCTTGTTGGTGGCAGCAGCAAACCTAGCGTCCCACACCAGTCTCTGGTGTTTGTGCTGACAGCCGTGGCTCCCGCCCGTTTCTGGAGCTCCTTTACATGGTTCACTTAATCCCCTCTCCTTGTGCCCCAGGAAGCAAAGAAGCAAGAAAAAGTCTCCTGTCTCTTCAGCAGCTCCACACCCGTTTCTGGAGCTCCTTTATGCGGTGCGCTTAATCCCCTCTCCTCTCACACCAGGAAACACATAGGCAAGAAAAAGTCTCTTGTCTCTTTGGCAGCTCCTCACCCGTTTCTCTTGATAGGTTTTTGTTTCTAGGAATTTTTCAAGGTTAGTGTACAATTGTTCATACTACTATCTTATAATTATTTTTATTTCTATACAATTAGTAGTAATGGCCTCAATTTCATTTCTGATTCTATTTATTTCAGTCTTCTATTTTTCTTAGTCTATCTAGTTAACTTTTGTCAATTTTGTTGATCTTTTAGAAGAACCAACTCTCCGTTTTGTTGATTTTTTTATATTATAATTTTTTTATCTCTGCTATAATCTTTGTTATTTCCTTCCTTCTCCTAATGTTGAGTTTAGTTTTTTCTTCTCTTTCTAGTTCTTTAAGATGTAAAATTATGTTGTTTAAGATCTTTCTTGTCTTTTGATATATGTGTTTACAGCTATAAATTTTCCTCTTAAGACTGCTTTCACTGCATCCATTAGTTTGAGTATATTGTGTTTTCATCTTCATTTGTCTGAAGATGTTTTCTAATTTACCTTTTGAATTGTTCTTTGCTTTCATGACTGCTTAAAAGTGTTTCTGATGAATTTGCATGTATTTGTATATTTTCCAGTTTCCCTGTGCTATTTATTTCTAGTTTCATTTTACTTTGATCAGAGAAGTTAATTTTTACTATTTAAGTCTTTCAAAATGTATTAAGATTTGTTTTCTGGCCTAATATATGGTCTAATCCTAGAGAATATTATGTGTGCATTCAGAAAATATGTATTGTGCTGTGGTTGTGTAGAGTGCTCTTTATGTGTCTGTTGGATCCAATTAGTCAACAGTGTGGTTAAAGAACTGTTTCCTTATTGATGTTCCGTATGATTGTTCTATCCATTATTGAAAGTGAGGAGTTGAAGACATCTACTATTATTATAGAACTGCATCTTTCTACCTGCAATTTTGTCAATGTTTGCTTCTGATATTTTAAAACTCTGATGTTTAGAGCACATATGTTTATAGTTGTTATGTCTTCTTTGTGAATTGATCCTTTTATCAATATATAATGTCCGTATCTGCCTCTTGTAATAGTTTTTGACTTAAAGCTCATTTTGTCTGACATTAGCATAGCCACATCTGCTTTATTTTGGTTACTCTTTAATGGAATATCCTTTTCCAACATTTCACTTTCAACATGTATATGTCCTTAGTTCTAAAGTGAGTCTCTTATAGACATATAGTTAGATCTGTTTTCATATTCATTCTGCCAATTTTTGTCTTTTGAATGGACATTTAATCAATTTACATATAAAGTAATTACTGACAGGGAAGGATTTACTTTTACGAATTTGTTTTCATTTTTTATATATCTTACAGCTTTTTGTCCTTCATTTCTTACATTACTGCTTTCCTTTGTGTTTAGCCGATATATTTAGTGATATATTTTGATTTCCTTCTCATTTCCTTTTGTGTGTTTTCTATAGATATTTTCTTTGTAGTTACTTTGGAGATTACATGTGACATCCTAAAGTTATAACAACATATTTTAATTTTATACTAGAATAAATTCAATAGCATATAGAAATTTTACTTCTACATTTTTATAACTCCACTACCCATTTTATGTTATTGATATATACTTATTAACATAGACTTATTATTATTATTTATGCATGTCTTTTAACTTCCATAGAAAATTAAAAATGGAGTTATAAACCGAAATTACAAAATACTGGTTTATATATTTGTCCATGTGTTTACCTTTATGGGAGATCTTTATTTTTCATACGGCTCTCTATATCTTCTCTAATATGGTTTTTGGAAATTTCCATGTGAAAGGCAGTCACAGCTTTCATTCTAAGGTTTGGTTTCGTAAATTCATAGACAGAAAATTTTCTATTGTCATCACTAGCCACTTTATGGAAAATGAAAGGTTGGGAGTTTGCAACTTTGAAAATATGAGCATATTCACTTTTAAACTTATAATTATTTTTGAGTTTATTGATATAGTAATTTCAGGATTGCTTTTTCCAAAATTTAAAAATCTGTCTTGGGCTTCCCTGGTGGCGCAGTGGTTGAGAGTCCGCCTGCCGTTGCAGGGGACACGGGTTCTTGCCTCGGTCCGGGAAGATCCCGCATGCCATGGAGTGTCTGGGCCCGTGAGCCATGGCCGCTGAAGCTGCGCGTCTGGAGCCTGTGCTCTGCAACGGGAGAGGCCACAACAGTGAGAGGCCCACATACGCCAAAAAAAAAAAAAAAAAAAAAAATCTGTCTTTATCTTTCTATTAGATCTACTACTGATGAAAATCAAAATAGAAGGGGATTCCCAATCATGACGGTAAAATCTACACAAATATTACCTGTACTGTTCTGCAAGTCACTTTTTTTCCACTAACTTATGATTTTGAGGCCATCCTTCCATGTCAGTTCATACAGATTCACTTCATTCTATGCAGTTTTTGCATAATATTTAGATTAAAACTGTAAGAGGATGTAATTGTGTATATACTTTGAAAGATGTTTGGAAGGACATACACTAAATTATTGATATTATGGGAGAAGAAAAGAAAAATACTCTTTACTGCTTATACTTCTATATTGTTTGGATGTTTTTGTTTAAATATTTTATCATGAGCTAGTGTTATCTTTATAATTTAAAAGAGAAGAAATAAAAGAAACAAAGGCAGGCTATAAATACAAAAACATTGAGTGAGCTGAAGCCTCAGTTGGCTACTTAAGTATGTGTTTCATAAAGTCTAATAATGAGAAAATCACTTTTTTCTCTTATTTTTCTAAGAAGAAAATTAATACTCCAAATAAAGGCTACATTCATATAGCATGGCTGAATAAAAATTGATGGCTGGACTTACCTTGTTTAACTGAACTCTCTTTAAATCATAGTAGCATAGAAGAGTATGGGGAAGGCTCCTTACATGCATGAAATCATGAATGACTCAAATGTATTCAAACAAGGAAATGTGAAACTAGAATTATTACCTTCCATGTAAAAGACAACCAATATATTTTGGATAAATGAAAGAAAAAAAGGGAAGGTCACCATTGCCAAAATATTCATAAATGTTACCTTTCATCAGAGCTGGGGAAAAATACTTCATTATCACCACAATTCTTACTATCATCATCTCATGAGAATTTCTGTTTTCTTTTTTCCCCTGGAGGACTACAACTTTTCTTTGGTTATACCTCTGTACAGGACAGAATTTGGAATTTGCTATCATTAAACTAAACATATCTACCTACTTTTTACTTGTTCTCATTGATATAAAAACAATATTAATGATAAGAAGTGGTAGGAATTTGATTAGGTGACTTTTATAAGCACAGCTCCCTTCAGAAATATCCAATCCAGAGGAGGCCTTCAAGATGGAAGAGGAGCAAGACATGGAGATCAACTTCCTCCCAAAAAATACATCAGAAATACATCTACATGTGGAACAACTCCTACAGAACACCTACTGAACACTGGCAGAAGACCTCAGACTTGCCAAAAGACAAGAAACACCCCACGTACCTGGTTAGGGCAAAAGAAAAAAGAGAGACAAAGAATAGGGATGGGACCTGCACCTCTGCGAGGCAGCTGTGAAGGAGGAAAAGTTTCCACACACTAGGAAGCACCTTCACTGGCAGAGACGGTGGGTGATGGAGGGAAGCTTTGGAGCCATGGAGGAGAGTGCAGCATCAGGGGTGCCAAGAGCAAAGCAGAGAGATTCCTGCACAGAGCACCAGTGCCGACAAGCACTTACCAGCATGAGAGGCTTGTCTGCTCACCCTCCGGGATGGGTGGGGGCTGAGAGCTGAGGCTCTGGCTTTGGAGGTCAGATTTCAGGGAGAGGATTGGGGTTGGCTGCATGAACACAGCTTGAAGGGGGCTAGAGCGCCACAGCTAGACAGGAGGGAGTCCAGGAAAAAGTCTGGAACTGCCTAAGAGGAAAGAGACCATTTTTTCGGGGTGCAAAATGAGAAGGGATTCAAAGTACCGCCTAAACGTACTCCAGATAGGGGCGTGGGCCGCAGCTATCAGCGCTGGACACCAGAGACGGACATGAAACTCTAAGGCTGCTGCTGCAGCCACCAAGAAGCCTGTGTGCAAGCACAGTTCATTATCCACACATCCCCTCACAGGAGCCTATGCAACCCACCACTGCAAGGATCCCATGATCCAGGGACAACTTCCCCAGGAGAACACACAACATGCCTCAGGCTGTTGCAACGTCACAGCAGCCTCTGCTGCTTCAGGATCGCCCCACATTCCGTACCCCTCCCTCCCCCCAGCCTGAGTGAGCCAGAGCACCTAATCAGCTGCTCCTTTATCCCCGTCCTGTCTGAGTGAAGAACAGATGCCCTCAGGTGGCCTACATGCAGAGGCAGGGCCAAATCGAAAGCTGAATCCAAGGAGCTGTGTGAAAAAAGAAGAGAAAGGGAAATTTCTGCCAGCAGCCTCAGGAGCAGCAGATTAAATCTCCACAATCAACTTGATGTACCCTGCATCTGTGGAATACCTGTATAGACAATGAATCATCCCAAAATTGAGGTGCTAGATTTGTGAGCAACTGTAGACTTGGGGTTTGCTTTCTGCAACTAATTTGTTTCCAGATTTATGTTTATCTTAGTTTAGTATTTAGAGTTTATTATCACTGGCAGATTACTTTATTGATCTGGCTGCTCCCTTCATCCTCTTTTTTTATATATAAATATATATAATTTTTCCTATTTTTCTTTTTGTGAGTGTGTAGCTGTATGTTTCCTTTTGTGATTTTGTCTGTATAGCTTTGCTTTTACCATTTGTCCTAGGGTTCTGTATGTCCTTTTTTCTTTTTTTTATTCTTATTTTGGTATAGTTTTTAGCACATGTTATCATTGATGGATTTGTTTTTTGGTTTGGTTGCTCTCTTCTCTCTTTTATTACTTTTTAATTTTTTTTATTATTAATAATTATTTTTTAAAATTATTTTATTTTATTATTTTCTTGCTTTTTTTCTCCCTTTTCATCTGAGCCATGTGGCTGATAGGGTCTTGATACTCTGGCCGAGTGTCAGGCCTGTGCCTCTAAGGTGGTAGAGCCAAATTTAGGATATTGGTCCACTAGAGACCTCCGGCTCCACGTAATATCAAATGGAGAAAGTTTCCAAGAGAATTCCATCTCAATGCTAACACCCACCTCCACTCAACGAAGAGTAAGATACAGTGCTGGTCAACCTAAGCCAAACAACCAACAGGACACGAAAACAACCCCACCCATTAGCAGAGAGGTTGCCTAAAATCATAATAAGGTCTCAGACACCACAAAACACAACACCGGACGTGGTCCTCACCACCAGAAACACAAGATCCAGCCTCATCCACGAGAACACAGGCACTACTCCCCTCAACCAGGAAGCCTAAATAACCCACTGAACCAACCTTAGCCACTGGGGGCAGAAACCAAAAACAATGGGAACTACAAACCAGCAGCCTATGAAAAGGAGACCCCAAATTCAATAAGTTAAGCAAAATGAAAAGACAGAGAAACACACAGCAGATGAAGGAGCAAGGTAAAAACCCACCAGACCAAACAAATGAAGAGGAAATAAGGAGTCTACCTGCAAAATACATCAGAGTGATGATAAAGATGTAGTAAAGATGAACCAAAATCTTGGAAACAGAATGGAGAAAATACAAGAAACGTTTAAAAAGGACCTAGCAGAACTAAAGAGCAAACAAACAATGATGAACAACACAAAAAATGAAATTAAAAATTCTCTAGAAGGAATCAAGAGTTGAATAACTGAGGCAGAAGAATGGATAAGTGACCTGGAAGATCAAATAGTAGAAAAAACTACTGCAAAGCCAAATAAAGAAAAAAGAATGAAAAGAATTGAGAACAGTATTAGAGACGTTTGGAACAACATTAAATGCACAAACAATCGAATTATAGGGGTCCCAAAAGAAGAAGAGTAAGAGAAAGGGACTGAGAAAATATTTGAAGAGACTATAGCTGAAAACATCCTTAATATTGGAAAGGAAATAATCAATCAAGTCCAGGAAGTGCAGAGAGTCCCATACAGGATAAATCCAAGGAGAAACATGCCAAGACACATATTAACCAAATTATCAAAAATTAAATACAAAGAAAAAATATTAAAAGCAGCAAGGGGAACACAACAAATGACATACAAGGGAATCCCCATAAGGTTAACAGCTGACCTTTCAGCAGAAACTCTGCAAGCCAGAAGGGAGTGGCAGGACATACTTAAAGTGATGAAAGGAAAAAATATACAACCAAGATTTCTCTACCCAGGAAGGATCTAATTAAGATTCGACAAAGAAATTAAAATCTTTACAGAAGAAGCAAAAGCCAAGAGAATTCAGCACCACCAAACCAGCTTTACAGCAAACGCTAAAGGAACTTCTCTAGACAGGAAACACAAGAGAAGGAAAAGACCTACAATAACAAAACCAAAACAATTAAGAAAACGGAAATAGGAACATACATATTGATAACTACCTTAAATGTAAATGGATTAAATGCTCCAACC
>NC_041234.1:60828632-60839329 GCF_002837175.3 Physeter macrocephalus
TATATATGCTATCTACAAGAGACCCACTTCAGACCTAGGGACACATACAGACTGAAAGTGAGGGGATGGAAAAAGATTTTCCATGCAAATGGAAATCAAAGGAAAGCTGGAGTAGCAATTCTCATATCAGACAAAATAGACTTTAAAATAAAGATCATTACAGGAGACAAAGAAGGACACTACATAATGATCAAGGGATCAATCCAAGAAGAAGATATAAGACTTGTAAATATTTCTGCACCCAACATAGGAGCACCTCAATACATAAGGCAAATGCTAGCAGCCATAAAAGGGGAAATCGACAGTAACACAATCATAGTAGGGGAATTTAACATCCCAGTTTAACCAATGGACAGATCATGAAAAATGAAAATAAATACAGAAACACAAGCTTTAAATGATACATTAAACAAGACGGACTTAATTGATATTTATAGGGCATTCCATCCAAAAACAACAGAATACACATTCTTCTCAAGTGCTCATGGAACATTATACAGGAGAGATCATATCTTGGGTCACAAATAAAGCCTTGGTAAATTTAAGAAAACTGTAATTATATCAATTCTCTTTTCCAAACACAACACTATTTGACTAGATATCAATAACAGGAAAAGATCTGTAAAAAACACAAACATATGGAGGCTAAACAATACACTACCTAATAACCAAGAGATGACTGAAGAAATCAAAGAGGATATCAAAAATTATCTAGAAACAAATGACAATGAAAACACGGAAACCCGAAACCAATGGGATGCAATAAAAGCAGTTCTAAGAGGGAAGTTTATAGCAATACAATTCTTCCTCAAGAAACAAGAAACATTACAAGAAAACAACCTAAACTTACACCTAGAAGATAAAGGACGAAAAAAAAACCCAAAAGTTAGCAGGAGGAAAGAAATCATAAAGATCAGATCAGAAATAAATGAAGAAGAAATGAAGGAAACAATCACAAAGACCAATAAAACTAAAAGCTGGTTCTCTGAGAAGATAAGCAAAATTGATAAACCATTATCCAGACTCATCAAGAAAAAAGGCAGAAGACTCAAATCAATAGAATTAGAAATGAAAAAAGAGAAGTAAAAGCTGATGCTGCAGAAATACAAAGGATCATGAGAAATTACTACACACAACTATATATCAATAAAATGCACAAACTGGAAGAAATGGACACATTCTTAGAAAACCACAACCGTCTGAGACTGAAACAGGAAGAAATAGAAGATATAAACAGACCAATCAAAAACACTGAAATTTAGAGTGTGATTAAAAATCTTCCGAGAAAGAAAAGCCCAGTAACAGATGGCTTCACAGGCAAATTCTATCAAACATTTATAGAATAGCTAACACCTATCCTTCTCAAACTCTTCCAAAATATAGCAGAGGGAGGAATACTCCCAAACTCACTCTATGAGGCCACCATCACTCTGATACCAAAACAAGTCAAAGATGTCACAAGGAAAGAAAACTACAGGCCAATATCACTGATGAACATAGATGCAAAAATCCCCAACAAAATACTAGCAAAAAGAATCCAACAGCACATTAAAAGGATCATACACCATGATCAAGTGGGGTTTATCCCAGGAATGCAGGGATTCTTCAATATACGCAAATCAATCAATGTGATAATCCATATTAACATATTGAATGATGAAAACCGTATGATCATCTCATTAGATGCAGAGAAAGCTTTTGACAAAATTCTACACCCATTTAGTTTAAAAACCCTCTGGAAAGTAGGCATAGAGGGAACTTACCTCAACATAATAAAGGCCAAATATAACAAACCCAGAGCCAACATCTTTCGCATTGGTGAAAAACTGGTACCATTTCCACTAAGTTCAGTAACAAGACAAGGTTGTCCACTCTCACCACTATTATTCAACATAGTTTAGGAAGTTTTAGCCACAGCAATTAGAGAAGAAAAAGGAAAAACAGGAATCCAAATCAGAAAAGAGGAAGTAAAGCTGTTACTGTTTTCAGATGATATGATACTATACATGGAGAATCCTAAAGATGCTCCCAGAAAAATACTACAGCTAATAATTGAATTTGGTAAAGTAGAAGGATGCAAAGTTAAGGCACAGAAATCTCTTGTGTTCCTATACACTAATGATGAAAAATCTGAATGTGAAATTACCTTTAACATTGCAAAAAATAATAAAATGCCTAGCAATAAACCTACCTCAGGAGACAGAATACCTGTATGCAGAAAGCTATAAGACACTGATGAAAGAAATTAAAAATGATACAAACAATTGGAGAGAGATACCATTTTCTTTTATTGGAAGAATCAAAATTGGGCAAATGACTCTACTACCCAAAGCAATCTACAGATTCAGTGCAATCCCTATCAAACTACCAATGGCTATTTTCACAGAACTAGAAGAAAAAATTTCACAATTTGTGTGGAAACGCAAAAGACCTCAAATAGCCAAAGCAATCTTAAGAAAGAAAAACGGAGCTGGAGGAATCAGGCTCCCTGAGTTCAGACTGTATTACAATGTTACAGTAATCAAGACAGTATGATACTGGCACAAAACAAATATAGATCAATGGAACAGGATAGAAAGCCCAGAGATAAACATGTGCACATATGGTCACCTTATTTTTGATAAAGGAGGCAAGAATATACAATCTAGAAAAGACAGCCTCTGCAATATGTGGTGCTGGGAAAACTGGACAGCTACATTTAAAAGAATGAAATTAGAACACTCCCTAACACCATACACAAAAATAAACTCAAAATGGATCAAAAACCTAAATGTAAGGCCAGAGACCATAAAACTTTTAGAGGAAAACATAGGCAGAACACTCTATGACATAAATCACAGAAAGTTCCTTTTTGACCCACCTCCTAGAGAAATAGAAATAAAAACAAAAACAAACAGATGGAACCTAATGAAACTTAAAAGCTTTTGTACAGCAGAGGAAAACATAAACAAGAAAACAGACAACCCTCACAATGGGAGAAAATATTTGCAAATTAAACAACTGACAAAAGATTAATCTCCAAAATTTACAAGAAGCTCATGCAGCTCAATATAGAAAAAAACAAACAACCCAATCCAAAAATGGGCAGAAGACCTAAACAGACATTTCTCCAGAGAAGATATACAGATTGCCAACAAACACATGAAAGTATGCTCAACATCACCAATCATCAGAGAAATGAAAATCAAAACTACAATGAGGTATCACCTCACACCAGTCAGAATTCCCATCAACAATATATCTACAAACATCAAATGCTTGAGAGTTTGTGGAGAAAAGGGAACCCTCTTGCACTGTTGGTGGGAATGTAAATTTATACAGCCACTCTGGAGAACAGTATGGAGGTTCCTTAAAGCACTAAAAATAGGACTACCATATGACCAAGCAATCCCACTACTGGGCATATACCCTGATAAAACCATAATTCAAAAAGAGTCGTGTACCATAATGTTCATTGCAGCTCTGTTTACAATAGCCAGGACATAGAATCATCCTAAGTGTCCATCAACAGATGAATGGGTAAAGAAGATGTAGCACATATATAAAATGGAATATTATTCAGCCATAAAAAGAAACAAAATTGAATTATTTGTAGCAATTTGGATGGACCTAGAGTCTGTCATGCAGAGTGAAGTAAGTCAGAAAGATAAAAACAAATACTGTATGCTACCACATGTATATGGTATGTAAAAAAAAGAATTGTTCTGAAGAACCTAGGGGCAGGACAGGAATAAAACATAGAGAATGGACTTGTGGACAGGGGGAGGGGGAAGGGTAAGCTGGGACAAAGTGAGAAAGTGTCATGGACTTATATATACTACCAAATGTAAAATAGATAGCTAGTGGGAAGCAGCCACATAGCACAGGGGTATCAGCTCGGTGCTTTGTGACCACCTAGAGGGGTGGGATCGGGTGCATGGGAGGGAGACCCAAGAGGGAAGATAATATGGGGATATATGTAGATGTAAAGCTGATTCACTTTGTTGTAAATCAGAAACCAACACACCATTTTAAAGCAATTATACTCCATTAGAGATGTTAAAAAAAATAGAAAGATCTATGCATATGCATATTTGCCATACTGATTTGTGTATTAGATTGAAAAAAAGAAACAATTATAATGCACAACAATGATTGGTTAAATAAATGATGGTAATAAAAGAGGTAATAATAATTTAAAAAAGAAACAACAAATCCAATTCCTTCCTTTCTAAAAATGTTCAATTTGCTATTGAATAAAGATATTCCCAGTGTTAAAATTTTTTCTAGAAGAATGTAGGTAATCTTTTAAAGTATAGATACATTTTTCTTCTGATATGAACTTGAGTCATTGAATGGCACTCAGCATATAATTAATTAAAGTCAGATTGCCCTGATCTGTGAAAACTCATAGAATTAACGTCACAACCAGAGGCTCCACCTCTGGGAATTAATTGTCCTCGAGAAAATAATAATTTTTCCCAATATTTAACAATTGATTTTTTTCCAAAATTGAAATCAATGTGAACCTTCTCTAGCAGCATCTGAGGGCTTGAGGTGAGAGGTGTGTATGAATGGCATGTGTTTGGTGAAAAGAAAATATAGGAAGCAAAGGCAACTTAGCTGACAAACTAACAACTTAGATTTAGAAAGTGATCTAAGTGGGCAACTTACATCTGCCCATCCCATGAGCAGATCTTCACTTTCTGTTTCACTACTAAAATTACTGGATCATGGAAGCTAATTGCAAAGAAAAGAAATATTTTTCACTCCGTTTTGGATCTCCCACATAAAGATTCTGCATTAGGAGACTAATCTTCCTAATCTCTGTGACCAAATTATGTTCCCTTTACAAGATTAGCCAAAGATTAGCTACAATTTACTTGCTATTAATGATATATATTTTGCTTAAAGTAGGAATGCAAAGGTTTGGAAGAAATGATATAGTCCTGTCTCATGGCATGTGTATTGTAGTTAGTAAAGCAGATATTGATTTTTAATTACAAATATAAATGTATGTAATTACAAACTGATATGAGTACTGTAAAGAAATGTTACTCAGTTCCGTAAAATCATATAATAATAAACCTGACCTAAATTGTGTGTGTGTGTCTCAGATATGATGGGATAAAAAGCTATCAGAGAAGATATCCTTGAGGAAGTAACAGATCTGAAAGTGTAGTAAGAGTAGAGACAAACTAGGTAAAAAAAATGGTGGATTGTGGACAGGTGGGTAGAAATGGAACATTTAAGATGGAGAGAATAGGCTGTTCATATATTCTGTAGCAAGAGGTAGCATGGCATATCAGAGAAGCTACAAAACATCTAGAGGCAACTCTACACACATAAATTTGACATTTTAGGTGAAATGAATCAGTTCCTCAAAAATCACAAAATACCACAGATCACCAAAATAAAAGAGATAATTTGAATAGTCCTATATCTAGTAAGAAAAATTTAATTTTTAATTTAATTACACAACAAAACATATAGCCCCAAATAGTTTCAATGGAAAATTCCATCAAACATTTAAAGCGGAGTTAATACCACTTTATATAATCATTTCCAAAAAATGGAATGGGAAGCAACACTTCTAGGTTCATTCTATGAAACCAGTATTACTCTGTTACCAAATACAGACAAGGAAAGCACAAAAATAAAACTAGAGACCAATACAGTTGCAAAAATATTTGACAAAATAGTAACAAATAGAATTCAGTGATATATTAAAAAATTATACACCAAGTGTAGTTTACTCCAGATATGAACGCAGATATGTCTTTCCCCTTATTTATATCTTGTTTGATTTCTTTCACTGACACTTTGTAGTTTTTGCCATTCACGTACTATCCACGTTATATTAGATTTACACCTAGGCATTTCAGTCCTTGAGTATTATATTTAAAATTTTTGATGTCTATGTATTCAATTCCAGTTTATAGGGAAAAATGAGTTTTGTAAGTGTATCTTCTTTCCTACAGCATTGCTGAAATCACGTACTACTTCTAGGTATTTGTAGATTCATTGGGATATTTTAAGTAGATTAATTTTACCTTCTGCAAATATGGAGAGTTTTGTTTCTTCCTTTCAAATATATGTTTTTATTTTTTATTCCCTTTTCTTGCCTTATTACACTGACTAGAAATTCCAGTGCTATTTTGAATAAGTGATGAGGGAGAGGACATTCTGACCTTATTCCTGATCTTAGTGGGAAAGCATTCAGTCCTTTATGATTAAGTATAACATTTCCTATAGATTCTTTTTGTAGATGCTCTTTATATGGTTTTATAGTTTTTTTTTCCTTTTTAGTTTGTTAATATAGTGGATTATTTGATTGATTTTTGAATATTGGATCAGCCTTGCATATCTGGAAGATTCAGCATATGATAATGTAAATTCTCCACCACTGTTATACAGATTTAATGGAATACTTAAAATACCAGCAAGAATTTTTGTAGATATAGATAAGATTATGAAAGAATTTATATGCAAAAGCAGAGGAACTAGAATAGCTAAAACAATTTGAAAAATAAGAATAAAGTGAGAATAATTGACCTACACTATTTCAAGCATTATTATTTAACTATAGTAATCAGGACTTCACAGCATTGATGGAAGGATAGACAGAGAGATCAATGGTACAGAACAACAATTGAGAAATAGATTCACACAAGCATGCCCAACCGATTTTCCATAAAGTTGCAAAAGCAATTCAATGGAGGAAGTAAAGTCTTTCAACAAATGATGCTGGAACACATGAACATCTATAAGCAAAAAATATGAATCTTGACCCAAACCTCACTTTTTATATAAAGATTCACTAGAAAGTGATCATGGACATAAATGTAAAGTAGAAAAATAAAGGTTTTTTTCCTTGAAAAATAAAAGAGACAATTATGGGGTTCTAAGGTCAGGAAAAGAGTTCTTAAACTTGATACCAAAAGCACAATCTATAAAAGGAATATTTGATAAATTGGATTTGTTAAAATTAAAAACTTATGTTTTGTAAAGGAGCCTGTGAAGAGCATAAGAAGTCAGACCACAGTGTGGGAGAAATATTTGCAAACCACATATGTGACAAAAGATGAGGACCTAGAACATATAAAGAATCCTCAAAACTAAACAGGAAAATTGTCAGGAGAATAAACCCCGTGTTAAATGTTCTTTACCACAATACAATAATATAAAATATAAAAATAACAGGAAAGAATAACCCTGAATTGTCCAATTAGAAAAAGAGCAAAAGAAAAGAATAGACATTTTATCAAAGAAGATATACATATGGAGAATGAGCACATGAAAGTATCAGTATCCATCAAGGAAATGATGAAAACCACAATGAAATATCACTACCTTCCTATTAATGGCTGAAACAAAAAATAGTGACAACACTAAATGCTAACAAGGATGCAGAGAAATGGACCACTCTTACATTGTTGATTGCAATGTAAAATGGTACAACCAATCTGGAAAATAGTTTGGCAGTCTCTTAAATAGTAAACATCCAACTACCATATAACCCAGCAGTTACACTCTTATGCCTTTTTTTCCAAAAAATTAAAAACAGATCCACAAAAAATCTGTACACAAATGTTCATAGAAGCTTTATTCATAGTGTTCAAAACCTGGAAACAACCCAGATCTCCTTTTATGGATGTATGGTTTAAGAAAATGTGGTACATCCATACCATGGATTACTTTCATTAATAAAAAGAAATAAACTCTTGATAAACACTAAAACTTGGATAAATATACAAAGATTTATGCTAAACGAAAGAAGGCAATCCCAAAAGTTTACCAAAAGTGTCATTTTATATATACAATATTTTTGAGCAGACAGTGATGGCAAGAAGGCAGGAGGAGGGAAGTGTGTATGGCTATAAAAAGACAAGAAGACAGATCTTTGTGACAGACACAGTTTGTATTTTGACAGTATCAATGTCAATATTCTGATTTTGATATTATACTATAGTTGTTCAAGATGGTACAATTGTGAGAAGCTAAGTAAAGTAGACATGGCATCTCTCTGTACTATTTTTTGCATCTGCATGTGAATCTACAATTATCTTTAAAAGTATGTTCAATTTAAAATATCTCTGGTGCATGTAAAGAATGGAGTTCAAGGAGGTCAGATTAGATGCAATAGGAAACTATGGAGTAATTCTAAAACTATTGAGTAATGTTAGACCTAATATGATTATCAACAAGAACGGTAGCAGTAGAAACGGAGAGAAATGGATTGATTCAAGAGGTATAAAAGGGGTACAAGTAGCTGGATTTGGTGATGGATTAGATATGGAGAGTGGGAGAAGAGGGAATGTCAAGGATGAGTTCATTCTAGGTTTCTGACTTGTGTAGAAAACTCTTGAAGAGGACAAAGTAGACATTGGGGATGGCAGAGGCCACAGATAAGTGGTACAGCTATATTATTATGTATCAGCTAAATATCAAGCCCACCAAGAACTATATAGGTCCAGGAAACCAGATAAATTTTTATGATAGAAAAGAAAGATTTAGTGTGTTTAAAATCAGAAAGATCCAGCTGAGATAGATAGATAGATAGAGAGAGAGAGAGAGAGAGAGAGAATAAATAAATGGGAATGAACTTTTACTAATAGTTGAAAGATATTACCCTCGTTTATTTAAATGAGTAACTGGATTCAGATTGGCTACTAATCAGTCACCAGATAGCAAATGGTAGATCCTCAATGAAAATTTATGTCTATTTGACTTTCGAGATATTAATCACACTGATTTCCTATGAATTATCTTCTAACAAAAAATAACAGCAGTGATCTATCTCTTAATATTAGATTTTACGAGCAGCTTCTTCATTAACATAGAAAAGGAATTAGGAAATATTCTGAATCACTGAATTTAGACATTTCTTTGTTAACATTCAATTGTGTATACCAGTTCAGTAATGATTCTTTTAAAGTAAAAAGTATCATTTACATTTTGAGAGAGCAGATTCACCAGAATCACATAGAATCTTGCATTGCTTTATACTTAATATTCCTTTTAACTCAGTGTGAACAAATTAAAGAGTTGTGCTTGAGGTAGGACTTGATGAGTTAACAACAAAATGAAATCTAGAAACATTTCCTTGAACTGAGCCTTTTATTTTAATAAAAGAATAAAGCCCATTTAAATGTATTATGACTACTGATATGTTTGGCCTTATTTATGCTATTTTATTTTGTTTTATTATTTGTTTGTAACGCTTGGATACAATGCTTTCATTTCATTTTTTTCTTTCCATTTTTGGATTGACCAAATTTGTTATTTTCCTTAGTGGTTTGAAAAATATAAAAAATTATATCTATTCTTCCAGTGATTAACTTAGAATTTTATTTTTTTAATTTTTTAAATGTTTTACAGTAGGTCTTCATTGGTTAAATATTATAAATATAGAAGTGTGTACATGTTAATCCCAAACTCCCAATCTATCACACTCCACACACTTCCCACCTGGTAACCATAAGTTCATTCTCTAAGTCTGTGAGTCGTTTCTGTTTTGTAAATAAGCTTATTTGTATCATTATTTTTAGATTCCACATATAAGCGATATCATATGATATTTGTCTTTCTATGTCTGACTTACTTCACTTGGTATGATCATCTCCAGGTTCATCCATATTGCTGCAAATGGCATTATTTCATTCTTTCTTATGGCTGAGTAATATTCCACTGTATATATGTATCACATCCTTTTTATCTGTTCATCTGTTGACAGACATTTAGATTGCTTCCTTGTCTTGGCTATTGTAAACAGTGCTGCAATGAACACTGGGGTGAATGTATCCTTTCAAAACATGTTTTTCTCCAGATATATGCCCAGGACTGGGATTGCTGGATGATATGGTAGCTCTATTTTTTACTGTTTAAAGGAATGTCTATACTGTTCTCCATAGTGGCTATACCAATTTACATTCCCTCTAATAGTGTAGGAGGGTTCCCTTTTCTCTACACCCTCTCCAGCATTTATATTTGTAGATTTTTTGATGATGGCCATTCTGACCGGTGTGAGATGATACCTCATGGTAGTTTTGATTTGCATTTCTCTAATAATTGGTGATGTAGAGCATCTTTTCATGTGCTTCTTGGCCATCTGTATATCTGCTTTGGAGAAATGTCTATTTAGGACTTCTGCCCATCTTTTGATTGGGTTGTTTGTTTTTCTGATATTGAGCCACAGGAGCTGTTTGTAAATTTTGGAGACTAATCCCTTGTCTGTTGCTTCATTTTCAAATATTTTCTCCCATTCTGAGGGTTGTCTTTTCGTCATGTTTATGGTTTCCTTTGCTGTTCAAAAGCTTTTAAGTTACATTAGGTCCCATTTGTTTATTTTTGTTTTTATTTTCATTACTCTAGGAGGTGGGTCAAAGAAGATCTTGTTGCGATTTTTATCAAAGAGTGTTCTTCCTATGCTTTACTATAAGAGTTTTATAGAGTCCAGTCTTATATTTAGGTCTGTAATACATTTTGAGTTTATTTTTGTGTATGGTGTTAGGGAGTGTTCTTATTTTACTCTTTTACATGTAGCTGTCCAGTTTTCCCAGTACCACTTATTGAAGAGACTGTTTTCTCCATTGTATATTCTTGCCTCCTTTGTCATAGATTAATTGACCAGGTGTGTGGGTTTATCTCTGGGCTTTGTATCCTGTTCCATTGATCTATATTTCTGTTTTTGTGCCAGTACAATACTGTCTTGATTA
>NC_041234.1:60839415-60856497 GCF_002837175.3 Physeter macrocephalus
ATTGAATCTGTAGATTGCTTTGGGTAGTATAGTCATTTTGACAGTGTTGATTCTTCCAGTACAAGAACATGGTATATCTCTCCATCTGTTTGTGTCATCTTTGATTTCTTTCATCAATGTCTTATAGTTTTCTGAGTACAGGTCTCTTGCCTCCTTAGGTAGGTTTATTCCTAGAAATTTTATTCTTTTTTCTTCAGTGGTGAATGAAATTGTTTCCTTAATTTCTCTTTCTGGTCTTTTGTTGTTAGTGTATAGTAATGTAAGAGATTTCTGTGCATTAATTTCGTATCCTGCAACTTTACCAAATTCATGTAAAAGTGGTGAGAGTGAACATCTTTGTCTTGTTCCTGATCTTAGGGGAAATGCTTTCAGTTTTTCACCATTGAGAATGATGTTTGCTATGGGTTTGTCATATATGGTCTTTATTATATTGAGTTATGTTCCCTCTATGCCTACTTCCTGGAGAGTTTTTATCATAAATGGGTGTTGAATTTTGTCAAAAGCTTTTTCTGCATCTATTGAGATGATCATATGGTTTTTATTCTTTAATTTGTTGATGTGGTGTATCACACTGATTGATTTGCAGATATTGGAGAATGCTTGCATCCCTTGAATAAATCCCACATGACTATGGTGTATGATCCTTTTAATATATTGTTGGATTCAGATTGCTAGTATTTTATTGAGGATTTTTGCTTCTATGTTCATCACTGATATTAGCCTGTAATTTTCTTTTTCTTGTGGTATCTTTGTCTGGTTTTGTTGTAAGGGTGATGGTGACCTCATCTATAAGCATGTAGCTATGTCAGTATTTTCCTGCAATAAATATATTTTTACTTCATCTACTCATATTTTATTAAAATTACTGGAATTTTATTTACGACATGTTACTAAGATTTTCCCTTTATTACTTTAAAAATATTATTCAACAATTATCTTAAGCTTCAAGTGCATATTATCATAATTTCCTTCGATTAAACTGTATGGTTTAGTGTTTTGTTTTGTTTAGTGTTTGTTTGCTTAGCATGTTTTCTCATGTTCCACATCTCCCTGTCTCTGTTTCATTTTTCTTATTACTGGAGTAATAAGTAATTTGTTCAGGCAAGATTTGTGGGTAGTGAATATTCTGCATTGTATATGACCAAAAATTTTATTTTACTCTAACATAAATGATAATTTAGTTGTATATAAAATTCTAAGTTCAAAATTATTTTCTGGAGAACTTTGAAGATGCTAATCATTTGTCTCCAAACACTGAGAGTTGAAGGTGAAAAATCTGATGTTAATCTTATTCTCATTCCTCTAGAAGAAGGTTATTATTTCACTTCCAACTTTCTGGAGGTTTTGCAGAGTTTCACTTCATACTTAGTCCTGTGAATCCACATCTCTTAACATTTTTTTCTTAGCTTTGTTCTTTAGTAGTATTTAGAAGAGTACCTTTGCTTGAACTTCTACCTTACTAATTTGAATTTCTGATCTACACTTTTTACTATTTATTCCATTTATTAAACCTTTATTTTGATAGTTTTTTTTTAGTTTTCAAGTACTATTTTATAACTTTATGGACTTTTGGGGTCAGGGAAGGAAGAATTTAATTGATACAATATTCTCTCTAATCTTTCTGAGATCCTTAATTAAAGTATTTTGAACTCTTTTACTTTTTACCCTATAAGTTCTATTTCTCTTAGTGGTTACCTCAGGATTTTTGTGTTTCTTTTCCTCAAATATCTGATGATTTTTTTGATACCTCTATCTAGTTATGGACATGTTCATTTATAAGTCTTTAGATCAAAGTTAGTGTACTGTTAGCTCAGCTCAAGAGCCACCAGCATTGTTTGGTTAGCACAATGTAGGACATTCAGACTGGCTGGTTGCCCAGGTTATTAATCTTCTGACTGTGCAGGCTCCTTCCTCCTGATGGCATTAAAAATTCTGAGCATTTCCTCATTTCTAGGATATATGGGCTTCATGTGCTTAAGTCAGCCATTTAGAACTTCTAGTGCAAATAATGAAGTCAAAGTAAGTGAAAGCTTACCTGGAAAGAAAGTATGTTCTTTTTAAAAATTAAAATTTATCTATATTTAATTAAATTATTGTAAATGGTAGACTACCCCATTCTTTATAATATACTCATGTGACCTCATATTCAATTTTTAGGCTTTCATAAGTGGTAGAGAATAATCAAATACCTAATTTTCAATAATTCAATTCATTTTTTAATTATATAGCTTTATACCACTCCCTAAAATATGCATTGCTTTTTCAATATTTTATCTGCAGCCCCTTAGCTAAGCTGGTTGAGAATATTTCATCTTCAGTAAATTTCTTTCAAACAATTAACTATACTTGAATATACACAAGGTATTGTGCCTAGTTCTGAAACCAATTCAAGTCCAGATGGTAACATGTGTAATGACATGATACTGCTAATCACCTGCTTCTGAAGCAGTGAATGTTTTATGACTCTGATTTCTGACTACTGTGTCATATAATGTTTCACATTTCCAATATCTGCTGCATACCTCAAATGAAGAAATATATTTTCTTTGGTAACCTTATGTTTTGGAGCTGCAAATTTGTAGTAATTTACAAAAACAAGATGAAAGACAGGTGTGATTTATTTAGTTCCTTCCTGCATATTAAACTTTACACGTGAAAGATGATACTAGATCTGTCTAGACAACTTAGTTAACATTGCCTTCCACTAAGAAAAAGTTGAAGTAGGTTCCATGTGATCATGTTCTCAGATTGATTTTTTTTTGCTAAATCCAGTTAAAATTACTGTAGAATGCATAAAAGTGAATGTCTCAAACACTGTAGCATACATTCATAAATGTTTCCCAGCAGCTGAAAAGACCATATATTCTACTTTTCAAAAAAATGTCTCGCAATTCTTTTTCAGCATTGATTTTTATATTTTTTAATTTTTTTCCAACATCTTTATTGTAGTATAATTGCTCTATAATCGTGTGTTAGCTTCTGCTGTATAACAAAGTGAATCAGCCATATGTATACACACGTCCCCATATCCCCTTGCTCTTGCATCTCCCTCCCACCCTCCCTATCTCACCCCTCTAGGTGGTCACAAAGCACGGAGCTGATCTCCCTGTGTTATGCAGCTGCTTCCCACGAACCACCCATTCTACATTTGGTAGTGTATATATGTCCATGCCACTCTCTCCCCTCATCCCAGCCTACCCCTGCCCCTCCCCGTGTCCTCAAGTCCACTCTCCACATCTGCATCTTTATTCCTGTCCTGCCCCTAGGTTCTTCAGAACCTTTTTTTTTCTTTAGATTCTGTATACTGATTTTTATTTTTTTAAAAGACCAGAATTACATTCAACAATAGTTAACAGAAATCCAGTCACAACTGCTATGATCCACTATTCAAGTTCCAGGTGATTATCTCAAATCACATTATGACCTGTGAAATGAAAAGATAGTTAAGAAGCTTTTTTATCAGTGCTGGAACATTTCTACCAAAAAAGGAATATATACAATGCATTTTCTCATAGAGTAAATCTAGATAAATCCTACTTTTGAAAGCAGGAATAAGCCCCTTATACCTAGAAAACAGACATATAGATGATTTGAAATAGTAAACCTATAAATGAACATTCAGGCACGTTTCTAAAGATTAATATATTGGTCTCACAATTAACCATTAACGTTTCTTTTTCAAGCTGGGTGTTTATCACTCTGATCTTCTAAGGGATCACTAGGGGTGAATGCCTCTATTTTTATCAAAAATCTGAATTTTCAATATGAATTTTTGCTCAGTATATTCAGTATATTTCTTGTTCAATGAGTAACCAATAAAGATAATTTATTTGGCAAAATGTTTAGAGTATTTCATCTTTGGTGGCTATTGGTTTGTAATATGCAATCCTAATGGAATCTACCACATCAGATTCCTAACTTCAGAGCTTTTCTTGATTCCAATGAGAATAAAACAATGTAAACTTGGACATGTTGAATACAAAACAACATAAATAGGAAAATATTTTAATATCTGGAACACTAACCAAAAGAGATAGGGAATTTTTAACATTAGGAATCTTGGTGTCCAAGTCTGGGCCATATTTATAAGCACTAAAGTATGTGTAAAGTATTAAGAAATGAAATCAACATTTTGTCAAATTGCTCTAATATGCAATACCATTGTCTGTCCCCTTTAAAATCAATGTTCAACCTATAAGCTGAATATGAGCTGAAGAGAGTCTTGAGTAAATCAACATAAGTGTTGATGCTACTGGATATGAGAAAAAGGGAGCCTGTGTTTGCAAAGTCAGAGGTATTTAGAGCAAGGCTTGAAACCTTGCCAAACTCTCTGTATGTCCCTAGAATATGCTGGGGTTTACTATCTCTACCTTCTGCCAAATAGCATACTAAATTAGTATTCAGAATACATTCACAAAGAATACTCTGCCCATTTGTTTTCAGGATTATGAGAAACTTCATTAACTAGTGATCATTTGAATTTTGATATGTGATTACTACTCTTAATCTTGTATTTTTTAAGAGATGAGAGTCTTTGATTAGCTTGCACCTCAGAAAGTGAAAAAGAGAATGTAAGAAATTATGTATATTTCCACTTCAAACACAAAAGAAACTACATGGAAGGAATAATTCATCTTGTGAAGTGATTGTGGTGTGAACTATGATGACACTGTGGCTCGTCTACAATTACTGATTTCAGCTAAGGGTTTAAGAACAATGCTAGAGAGGTGACCCATTTCAGGGAATATTGAAAATATTCAGAACAAATTACTTCTGGTGGAGGAGTATTTGATTTTATCTGCTAAAACAAGTTTCAAACGGTTATAATGTTTTCTAAGGTAGAGATTGGAGTTGAGTGATATTCAAACTAATATAGGCATAGCATATTCTTTTCCTGTTTTTGCATCAAAGTTAGATAAAATTTCAACAGAATAATGGTTTTCAAACTGTAGTGTGAATAAGAATCACCTGGGATGCTTGTTAAATATACTCATTGCCAGGCTGTCCCATAGAAATGGTAATTCAGTTGGGCTTGAGTAGTGCTTGGCCATCTGCACTTTTTAAAGCTTCTGAGTTGATTGTCATACATAACCAGTTAAAAATCCTGACTCTAAAATATCTATGTAATACAACTGTAGGAAGAAGCAAAGATCACCCAAAAGACAAGCAAAGGCCATTTATTCTGAGCTTGCTATAGCAAGGGAGTAAAGCGCCGTCACTTGCATTTGGCAGAGAATCAAAGCCAGGCAGGAGAGTGAGAAAGTTTTATAGTGAAAAAATGTAGAGGCTTCAGAAATGTCCTAATTGTAGGTTGTGAGCATAAGGAAGCTGAAGGCAAGCTAGCTAGAAGTGTGACATCCTATGTGATTGGTTCAAGGAGTATATTTGGTTTCTCTCTTTTGTCTTGAGTGGGAAAAAGGGACAAAAATTAGGGAAGCTGACAGGTATTGACCAAGTCCTGACCATTCTGGGACGAATGCTGCAGAGGCTGTCGTTTGGCTTCCTGAACTGTTGCTGCAGAGGCCTGGCTGTTGTCTATTAGTATAGTCAGCCTCTACAGATTCCAAACTAAAGATGACTGCCTTTATATAGTGCCCCATAATATTTTCCCTATTGTTTTTTTAATACCAAACTTCTCATTTCTAATTCAAAATTAATTCCTTTGGTTTGAGATTTTGTCTTTCAAAAAAATGCAAATATGCCCATTATCAGATTCTTTACTGAGATCAGATTTCAATCAGAATCAGACTATATCATAAGTACTCTAAGAATACATGAAGGGAATGGAAAGATGACAGTTTACCAAGGAGTAAAATGGTCCAATGCTTAAATCCTAAATACACCCTAAACACTTTCACTGAGAAAGGACCTCTATCAGAAAAATTTTTTTTAATTTCTTAATAAAACTTTTTTTACTTAAATTGATGATTTCTCATTCTAGAATCCTTTCACCAATTTTTCAACTATTATCCAACAGATGGGTCAAATCCTGCTTCCATTTTACCCTCTTTCAGGAAAAATTCTCATAAATAATTAATTATTGCTCTTTGGATTCATTTAATATGAAAGAAAAAATACTCAATCCCATGAGTTTAGGATAAGCAGAAATCTTTAGGTAATCCCCTTTTTAAATTAAAAGAGCACAACATTAAAACAAATATGGTCACTTTGAAGTCAATTGTTTTGGATTTATTTGTCTGTCTATAAAACTTTTTTTATGTTAACCTATTAACTTTTATATATCAACGGTTAAGAGGCCTAGAAAGTTAGGACAAAAAGCCTAGGGAAGAATGAATTTGGTAGACACTTACATTATTTCAAAGTCAGCAATGAAATTATAAACTGCAAAAAACAAATGCTTGCTATTTTCTACTCAAGTGCATAGAATTATATCTGTACCACATACAGAATCTTACTGATGTCTCTAGAAAAAATAGCCTTATTATAACTAAAGTAAACGGTCTGTCTTTTCATTTTCCTTTAAACCCACTTGAATTTGTAACTCCCTAATGCAACAAAAATAAAGTACACTATATAAGATACTATTGTGAGTTAGGAAATATTTATTCCTTTTATATTAGGTATCACCATGGTACCTAGAGAACTAAAAAACATATTAGGCAACAAGCAAATATTGACAAATGATGAAAGTTTTATGTAGACTATTTCTCCAGAGTATACTCGCTTAATAGACTGACATACTTTCTGGATCACAGACTATAGGCTTCATGCAATGAGACCTAAAGAATTATTTTGAATAAATAGGAAGGATAGAAAACAGAAATAACAAGTCAGTTATGTCTCCATCCTTCATCTTATTAGGCTGGCCTTGAATAAATGGTTTTTAAAGTACACTCAAAGAAAAGAATGAGAACAGAGAAAGAAAAAGAGAGAGACTGGTATTGGGGGGAAGCGGAGAGAGAGCACATGAAATCTTTATTCTTTGGAGTTAAGACACTATATACATCTGCAAAAATACTGAATCACTCTGTTGAATACCTGGAAATAACATAATATTATAAATCAACTATACTTCAATTTAAAAAACGACACTAGATACATTAACTAAACTCTGTAGGGAGTAACATACACATCCATCACCTGTCATCAACAGATATGAATCAGTTGAACATACTTTAGTGGGGAATTTTGAGAGCAGAATTTGGGGCACTGCCTGGACATGGTACTTCTGATGGAACAGCATTTGGAGTATTGATTATGAGAGATTAAGGGATCCGGAATAGATTAATAAGATGTTTCCTTTCCATTGAAAGTGTTCAATTTGAAGACTATCTTCACCAGAGTGTCTAATTTAGGAAGGAGAGCACCAGATTAAAAAGTCAGAATTTATAGATACCTGAAATCATATATTTATTGAATGGTTTATTGCATCTTTCTCCCTTTTAAAATTTAAACTCAAAGATATGAGAGGAGGGGTTTTTTCTTATTTGCCCCTGTGCCGCTGGCACCCAGAACACTTAGGCATTGAAAGATATTTGTTGAATCAATAAAGTCAAATGGGGGCTTCCCTGGTGGCGCAGTGGTTGAGAGTCCGCCTGCCGATGCAGGGGACACGGGTTCGTGCCCCGGTCTGGGAAGATCCCACATGCCACGGAGCGGCTGGGTCCGTGAGCCATGGCCGTTGGGCCTGCACGTCCGGAGCCTGTGCTCCACAACGGGAGAGGCCAAAACAGTGAGAGGCCCGTGTACCGCAAAAAAATATATATATAAATAAATTTAAAAAAATAAAGTCAAATGATGGTTCTGGTTCTCTTTTTTTATAAATGAGGTATAGCTGATGTACAGTATTATATGAATTTCGAGTGTACAACCTATTGATTCACAATTTTTAAAGGTTATATCCCATTTATAGTTCTCGTAAAATATCTGTTATATCTCCTGTATTGTACTATATATCCTTAGAGCTTATTAATTTTATACATAGTAGTTTGTACCTCTTTTTTTTAACATCTTTATTGGAGTATAATTGCTTTACAATGGTGTGTTAGTTCCTGCTTTATAACAAAGTGAATCAGTTATACATGTACATATATCCCCATATCTCTTCCTTCTTGCATCTCCATCTCTCCCAACCTCCCAATCCCACCCCTCTAGGTGGTCAAAAATCACCGAGCTTATCTCCTTGTGCTATGGGGCTGCTTAACACTAGCTATCTGTTTTACATTTCATAGTGTATATATGTCTATGCCACTCTTTCACTTTGGCACAGCTTACCATTCCCCAACCCCATATCCTCAAGTCCATTCTCTAGTAGGTCTGAGTCTTTATTCCTGTCTTGCCCATAGGTTCTTCATGACCTTTTTTTTTTTTAGATGGCATATATATGTGTTAGCACACGGTATTAGTTTTTCTCTTTCTGACTGACTTCACTCTGTATGACAGACTCTAGGTCAATCCATCTCACTTCAAATAACTCAATTTCGTTTCCTTTATGGCTGAGTAATATTCCATTATATATATGTGCCACATCTTCTTTATCCATTAATCTGTTGATGGTCACTTAGGTTGCTTCCATGTCCTGGCTATTGTAAATAGAGCTGCAATGAACATTGTGGTACATAACTCTTTCTGAATTATGGTTTTCTCAGGGTATATGCCCAGTAGTGGGATTGCTGGGTCGTATTGTAATTCTATTTTTAGTTTTTTAAGGAACCTCCAGATTGTTCTCCATAGTGGCTGTATCAATATACATTCCCACAAACAGTGCAAGAGGGTTCCCTTTTCTCCACACCCTCTCCAGCATTTATTGTTTCTAGATTTTCTGAGGATGGCCATTCTGACTGGTGTGAGGTGATACCTCATGGTAGTTTTGATTTGCATTTCTCTCATAAATAATGATATTGAGCATTCTTTCATGTGTTCTTGGCAATCTGTATATCTTCTTTGGAGAAAAGTCTATTTAGCACTTCTGCCCATTTTCGGATTGGGTTGTTTGTTTTTTTAATATTGAGCTGAATGTGTTGCTTATAAATTTTGGAGATTAATCCTTTGTTAGTTGCTTAATTTGCAAATATTTACTTTTGCATTGTCTTTTCCTTTTTTTAACATCTTTACTGGGGTATAATTGCTTTACACTGGTGTGTTAGTTTCTGCTTTATAGCAAAATGAATCAGTTATACATATACATTTGTTCCCATATCTCTTCCATCTTGAATCTCCCTCCCTCCCACCCTCCATATCTCACCCCTCTAGGTGGTCACAAACCACTGAGCTGATCTCCCTGTGCTATGCGGCTACTTCCCAGTACCTATCTATTTTATGTTTGGTACTGTATATATGTCCCTGACACTCTCTTACTTTGTTACAGCTTACCCTTCTCACTACCCATATCTTCAAGTCCATGCTCTTGTAGGTCTGTGTCTTTATTCCCGTCTTATCCCTAGGTTCTTCATGACCTTTTTTTTTTTCTTGGATTCCATATATATGTGTTAGCATACGGTGTTTGTTTTTCTCTTTCTGACTTACTTCTCTCTGTATGACAGACTCTAGGTCCGTCCGCCTCACTACAAAATAACTCAATTTCGTTTCTTTTATGGCTGAGTAATATTCCATTGTATATATATATATATATATATATATATATATATATATATATATATATACCACCTCTTCTTTATCCATTCATCTGTTGATGGACACTTAGGTTGCTTCCATGTCCTGGCTATTGTAAATAGAGATGCAATAAACATTATGGTACATGACTCTTTTTGAATTCTGGTTTTCTCAGGGTATATGCCCAGTACTGGAATTGCTGGGTCGTATGGTAGTTCTATTTTTAGTTTTGTAAGGAACCTCCATATTGTTAGCCATAGTGGCTGTATCAATTTACATTCCCACCAACAGTACAAGAGTGTTCCCGTCTCTACACACCCTCTCCAGCACTTATTGTTTCTAGATTTTTTGATGATGGCCATTCTGACTGGTGTGAGATGATAACTCATTTTAGTTTTGATTTGCATTTCTCTAATGATTAATGATGTTGAGCATTCTTTCATGCGATTGTTGGCAATCTCTATATCTTCTTTGGAGAAATGTCTATTTAGTTCTTCTGCCCATTTTTGGATTTGTTTGTTTGTTTTTTTTCTTATTGAGCTGCATGAGTTGCTTGTGAATTTTGGATATTAATCCTTTGTCAGTTGCTTCATTTGCAAATATTTTATCCCATTCTGAGGGTTGCCTTTTGGTCTTGTTTATGGTTTCCTTCGCTGTGGAAAAGCTTTTAAGTTTCATTAGCTCCCATTTGTTTGTTTTTGTTTTTACTTCCATTTATCTAGGAGGTGGGTCAAAAAGGATCTTGCTGTGATTTATGTCATAGAATGTTCTGCCTATGTTTTGCTCTAAGAGTTTGATAGTGTCTGGCCTTACATTTAGACCTTTAATCCATTTTGAGTTTATTTTTGTGAATGGTGTTAGAGAGTGTTCTACTTTCAGACTTGTACATGTACCTGTCCAGTTTTCCCAGTACAACTTATTGAAGAGGCTGTGTTTTCTCCATTGTATATAATTGCCTCCTTTATCAAAGATAAGTTGACCATATGTGCGTGCATTTATCTCTGGGCTTTCTATCCTGTTCCATTGATCTATATTTCTGTTTTTGTGCCAGTACCATACTGTCTTGATTACTGTAGCTTTGTAGTATAGTCTGAACTCAGGGAGGCTGACTCCTCCAACTCCATTTTCGTTCTCAAGATTTCTTTGGCTATTCGAGGACTTTGGTGTTTCCATACAAATTTTGAAATATTTTGTTCTAGTTCTGTGAAAAATGCCAGGGGTAGTTTGATAGGGATTGTATTGAATCTGTAGATTGCTTTGTGTAGTAGAGACATTTTCACAATGTTGATTCTTCCAAACCAAGAACATGTTATATCTCTCCAACTATTTGTATCATCTTTAATTTCTTTCATCAGTGTCTTATAATTTTATACATACAGGTCTTTGGTCTCCTTAGGTAGGTTTATTCCTAGATATTTTATTCTTTTTGTTGCAATGATAAATGGGAGTGTTTCTTAATTTCACTGTCAGATTTTTCATCATTAGTGTATAGGAATGCCAGAGATTTATGTGCATTAATTTTGTATCCTGCTACTTGACCAAATGCATTGATTAGCTCTAGTAGTTTTCTGGTAGCATCTTTAGGATTCTCTATGTAAAGTACCATGTCATCTGCAAACAGTGACAGCTTTACTTCTTCTTTTCATCTTTGGATTCATTTTATTTATTTTTATTCTCTTATTGCTGTGGCTAAAACTTCCAAAACTATATTGAATAATAGTGGTGAGAATGGGCAACATTGTCTTGTTCCTGATCTTAGTGGAAATGGTTTCAGTTTTTCACCATTGAGGATGATGTTGGCTGTGGGTTTGTCATATATGGCCTTTATTATATTGAGGAAAGTTCCCTCTATGCCTACATTCTGCAGGGTTTTTATCATAAATGGGTGTTGAATTTTGTCAAAAGCTTTCTCTGCATCTATTGAGATGATCATATGGTTTTTCTCCTTCAATGTGTTAATATGGTACATCACGTTGATTGATTTGCATATATATAAGAATCCTTGCATTCCTGGAATAAACCACATTGATAATGGTGTATGATCCTTTCAATGTGCTATTGGATTCTGTTTGCTAGTATTTTTTTGAGGATTTTTTCATCTATGTTCATCAGTGATATTGGCCTGTCATTTTCCTTCTTTGTGACACCTTTGTCTGGTTTTGGAATCAGGGTGATCATGGCCTCGTAGAATGAGATTGGGAGTGTTCCTCCCTCTGCTATATTTTGGAAGAGTTTGAGAAGCATAGGTGTTAGCTCTTCTCTGAATGTTTGATAGAATTCGCCTGTGAAGCCATCTGGTCTTGGGCTTTTGTTTGTTGGAAGATTTTTAATCACAGTTTCAATTTCAATACTTGTGAATTGTCTGTTCATATAATCTCTTTCTTCCTGATTCAGTCTCAGCAGGTTGTGCATTTCTAAGAATTTGTCCATTTCTTCCAAGTTGTCCATTTTATTTGCATACAGTTGCTTGTAGTAATCTCTCATGATCCTTTGTAATTCTGCAGTGTCTGTTGTTCCTTCTAGTTTTTCATTTCTAATTCTATTGATTGGAGTCTTCTCCCTTTTTTACTTGATAAGTGTCGCTAATGGTTTATCAATGTTGTTTATCTTCTCAAAGTAGCAGCTTTTAGTTTTATTCATCTTTGCTATCATTTCCTTCATTTCTTTCTCATTTATTTCTGATCTGATCTTTATGATTTCTTTCCTTCTGTTAACTTTGGGGGTTTTTTGTTCTTCTTTCTCTAATTGCTTTAGGTGCAAAGTTAGGTTGTTTATTTGAGATGTTTCCTGTTCCTTTGTTCCTTAAGGTAGGATTGTATTGCTATAAACTTCCATCTTAGAACTGCTTTTGCTGCATCCCATAGGTTTTGGGTCATCGGGTTTTCATTGTCATTTGTTTCTAGGTATTTTTTGATTTCCTCTTTGATTTCTTCAGTGATCTCTTGGCTATTTAGTAGTGTATTGTTTAGCCTCCATGTGTTTGTATTTTTTACAGATTTTTTTCCTGTAATTGCAATTAAGTTCACCTTGTCTAATGTATCATTTAAAGCTTGTGTTTCCTTATTTATTTTCATTTTGGATGATCTGACCATTTGTGAAAGTGAGGTGTTAAAATCCGCTACTATGATTGTGTGACTGTCGATTTGCCCTTTTATGGCTGTTAGTATTTTCCTTATGTATTGAGTTGCCCCTATGTTGGGTGCATAAATATTTACAATTGTTATATCTTCTTCTTGGATTGATCCCTTGATCATTATGTAGTGTCTTGTTTGTCTCTTATAATAGTTTTTATTTTAAAGTCTATTTTGTTGGATATGAGAATTGCTACTCCAGCTTTCTTTTGATTTCCATTTGCATGGAATATCTTTTTCCATCCCCTCACTTTCAGTCTGTATGTGTCCCTAGGTCTGAAGTGGGTCTCTTGTAGACAGCATATATACGGGTCTTATTTTTGTATCCATTCACCCAGTCTGTGTCTCTTGGTGGGAGCATTTTATCCATTTACATTATCGGTAATTATCATTTTTTATATTCCTATTCTCCTTTTCTTAATTGTTTTGGGTTTGTTATTATAGGTCTTTTCCTTCTCATGTTTCTTGCCTAGAGATGTTCCTTTAGCATTTGTTGTAAAGCTGGTTTGGTGGTGCTGAACTCTCTTAGCTTTTGCTTGTCTGTAAAGCTTTTTATTGTTCCATCAAATCTGAATGAGATCCTTGCTGGGTAGAGTAATCTTGGTTGTAGTTTTTTCTCCTTCATCACTTTAAAAATGTCCTGCCACTCCCTTCTGGCTTGCAGAGTTTCTGCTGTATGATCAGCTGTTAACCTTATGGGGATTCCCTTGTGTGTTGTTTGTTGCTTTTCCCTTGCTGATTTTAATGTTTTCTTTGTATTTAATTTTTGATAGTTTGATTAATTTATGTCTTGGTTTGTTTCTCCTTGGATTTATCCTGTATGAGATGCTCTGTTCTTCCTGACTTGATTAACTATTTCCTTTCCCATATTAGGGAAATTTTCAACTATAATGTTTTCAAATATTTTCTCAGTCCGTTTCGTTTTCTCTTCTTCTTCTGAGACCACTATAATTCGAATGTTGGTGTATTTAATGTTGTCCCAGAGTTCTCTGAGACTGTCCTCAATTATTTTCATTCTTTTTTCTTTATTCTGCTCTGCAGTAGTTATTTCCACTATTTTATCTTCCAGGTCACTTATCCGTTTTTCTGCCTCAGTTATTCTGCTATTGATCCCATCTAGAGTATTTTTAATTTCATTTATTGTGTTGTTCATCATTGCTTGCTTCCTCTTTAGTTCTTCTAGGTCCTTGTTAAATGTTTCTTGCATTTTCTCTATTCTATATCCAAGATTTTGGATCAACTTTACTATCATTATTCCGAATTCTTTTTCAGGTAAACTGCCTATTTCCTCTTCATTTGTTAGATTCTGTGGGTTTTTACCTTGCTCCTTCATCTGCTATGTGTTTTTCTATCTTCTCATTTTGCTTATCTTACTGTGTTTTGGGTCTCCTTTTCGCAGGCTGCAGGTTCATAGTTCCCGTTGTTTTTGGTGTCTGTCCCCAGTGGCTAAATTTGGTTCGGTGGGTTGTGTAGGCTTCCTGGTCGAGGGGACTAGTGCCTGTGTTCTGGTGGATGAGTTTGGATCTTGTCTTTCTGGTGGTCAGTTCCACCTCTGGTGGTGTGTTTTGTGGTGTCTATGGCCTAATTCTGATTTTAGGCAGCCTCTCTTCTAATGGATGGGCTTGTGTTCCTGTCTTGCAAGCTATTTGGCATAGGGTGTCTAGCACTGTAGCTTGCTTGTCACTGAGTGAAGCTGGGTCTTGATGTTGAGCTGGAGATCTCTGAGAGATTTTCACTGTTTGATATTACATGGAGCTGGGAGGTCTCTTGTGGACCACTGTCCTGAAGTTGGCTCTCCCGTCTCAGAGGCACAGCACTGACTCCTGGCTGGATCTCCAAGGGCCTTTCATCCACACGGCTCAGAATAAAGGGAGAAAAAATAGAAAGGAAGAAAGAGGATAAAATAAAATATAATAAGGTAAGGTAAAATAAAATATACTTATTAAAATAAAAAATAATTATTATGAAAAAAATTTTAAAGGTTAAAAAAAAGAATAGACAGAATCCTAGGACAAATGGTTAAAGCAAAGCTCTACAGACAAAATCTCACACAGAAGCATACACATACACGCTCACAAAAAGAGGAAAAGTGGAAAAAATAATATATTTTGCTCCCAACGTCCACCTCCTCAATTTGGGATGATTGGTTGTCTATTCAGGCATTCCACAGATACAGGGTGCATTAAGTTACTTGTGGAGCTTTAATCCGCTGCTTCTGAGGCTGCTGGGAAGCATTTCCCTTTCTCTTCTTTGTTCACACAACTCCGGAGGTTCAGCTTTGGATATGGTCCCGCCTCTGCATGTAGGTCGCCTGAGGGTATCTGTTCCTTGCTCAGACGGGAAGGGATTAAAGGAGCAGCTGATTTGAGGGCTCTGGCTCACTCAGGCCAGAGGGAGGGAGGGCTATGGATGCAGGGTGAGCCTGCTGCAGCAGAGGCCGGTGTGACATTGCAACAGCCTGAGGCGCACTGTATGTTCTCCTGGGGAAGTTGGTCCTGGATTACGGGACCCTGGAATTGGCGTGCTGCACAGGTTCCTGGGAGGGGCGGTGTGGAGAGTGACCTGTGCTTGCACACAGGCTTCTTGGTGGCAGCAGCAGCGGCCTTAACGTCTCATGACCATCTCTGTGGTCCGTGCTGATAGCCGCGGCTCGCGCCAGTCTCTGGAGGTCCTTTAAGCAGTGCTCTTAATCCCTTTTCCTTGTGCACCAGGAAACAAAGAGGGAAGAAACAGTCTCTTGCCTCTTTGGCAGGTCCAAACATTTTCCCACACTCCCTCCCGGCTAGCTGTGGTGCACTATCCCCTTCAGGCTGTGTTCATGCCGCCAACCCCCGTCCTCTCCCTGTGATCCCACTGAAGCCCAAGCCTCAGCTCCCAGCCCCCGCCCATCACAGTGGGTGATCAGACAAGCCTCTCCGGCTGGTGAGTGCTGGTTGGCACCAATCCTCTGTGTGGGAATCTCTCTGGTTTGCTCTCTGCACCCCTGTTGCTGCACTCTCCTTCACAACGCCAAAGCTCCCCCTTCTGCCACCCACATTTTCAGCCTGCAAAGGGGTTTCCTGGTGTGTGGAAACCTTACCTCCTTCACAACTCCCTCCCACTGGTGCAGGTCCCATCCCTATTCTTTTGTCTCTGTTTTTTTTCTTTTTTCTTTTGCCCTATCCAGGTACGTGTGTAGGTTCTTGCCTTTTGGGAGGTCTGAGGTATTCTGCCATCATTCAGTAGGTGTTCTATAGGAGCAGTTCCACGTGTAGATGTATTTCTGATGTATCTGTGGGGAGAAAGGTGATCTCTGCGTCTTACTCTTCCGCCAACTTCTCTTCACTCCACTGGGTTGTCTTTTCATCTTATGGTCTCCTTTGCTGTGAAAAATCTTTTAAGTTTCATTAAGTCCCATTTGTTTATTTTTGTTTTTATTTCCATTTCTCAAGGAGGTGGGTCAAAAAGGATCTTTCTGTGATTTATGCCATAGAGTGTTCTGTCTCTAAGAGTTTTATAGTGTGTGGCCTTACATTTAGGTCTTTAATCCATTTTGAATTTATTTTTGTGTATGGTGTTAGGGAGCATTCTATTTTCATTCTTTTACATGTAGCTGTCCAGTTTTCCCAGCACCACATATTGAAGAGGCTGTCTTTTCTCCACTGTATATTCTTGCCTCCTTTATTAAAGATAAGGTGACCATATGTCTGTGGTTTTATCTCTTGGCTTCCTATCCTGTTCCATTGATCTATATTTCTGTTTTTATGCCAGTACCATACTGTCTTGATTAGTGGAGCTTTGTAGTATACTCTGAAATCTGGGAGCCTGATTTCTCCAGCTCCATTTTTCTTTCTCAAGATTGCTTTGGCTATTTGGGGTCTTTTGTTTTTCCATACAAATTGTGAAATTTTTTGTTCTAGTTCTGTGAAAAGTGGTAGTGGTAGTTTGATAGGGATTGCATTGAATCTGTAGTTTGCTTTGGGTAGTAGAGTCATTTTCACAATGTTGATTCTTCCAATCCAAGAACATGGTATATCTCTCCATCTATTTGTATCATCTTTAATTTCTTTCATCAATGTCTTATGATTTTATGCCTACAGGTCTCTTGTCTCCTTAGGTAGGTTTATTCCTAGATTTTTTTGTTTACAATGGTAAATGGGAATGTTTTCTTAATTTCACTTTCAGAGTTTTCATCATTAGTGTATAGGAGTGCAAGACATTTCTGTGCATTAATTTTGTATCCTGCTACTTTACCAAATTCATTGATTAGCTCTAGTTGTTTTCTGGCGGCATCTTTAGGATTCTCTATGTATAATATCATGTCATCTGCAAACAGTGACAGTTTTACTTCTTTTCCAATTTGGATTCCTTTCATTTCTTTTTCTTCTCTGATTGCTGT